>NW_023614840.1:0-220001 GCF_013339695.2 Rhipicephalus sanguineus
ATGGGTAGCATGGGAAAATTGTAAGTGCACTGAAATGTGGTCGTTATAACCGATAATTTGTTATATCTGGGATCATTATAAGTGGGTTCGACTATAATTGCATATTTGAAATAAGCACATAAAAATACATAAGCTGTGAAACTTCATAAAAATCTACTCAAAAGCAAAAAACTTGTTTTGGAAGCAGGGTCTCCCCTCAGAACTGTGCTTGAGGGCCTACTGCAAGTTGTGAATTAGCGAAGTACCCACTATGTGTCTGGGAGGCAATACGCACACCAATGCAGCTGCATGCTTTGTTGATGCTGTTGCTGATGATCAACTATACCCGAGGGCTTCGTAATAAGTGGGCCTTTAACCCTTTCCCTACTGAAGACGAGCTGAGCTGGTCCACAAGCGTTTGGGGGCGCTGCAGTTAAACTACCCAGATTCATTTTGCTGTGTTCTCTTTGGTTTCAACAGGTGGCTCAGTAAAAAATGTAATAACGCACTCAAAGCATGCATTTTGGTGGAGAAAGGACTTGATTCTGGTGGCTGAAATTAGAAAATGGCACCCTCCTCTGTACGTGAGTGGCACGTGCATGCGGGCAATAGCTCTGTTCAAGAAAAAAAGAAAAAGGAATGCACTTGTTTGCCGAAGTTTTCTGAAGTGAAGAAGAATTTCAGTTCTCCTGCGGGTGCAGCGGTGACTACACATAGCAGCATAGTTTCCCTAAATCAGGGGTGGGCAACCTGTGGCCCCCAGCACATCACAGCCCCCTACCTCCCCTTGTCACTGCCTCTAGGAAAGCCAACGTGGCAGTGTTGACCTCAAATGGGGTTTGACGGGAACAAAGAAAGATCATTTCCAGTTGGCATTGTCCCCCGCACTTAGCCTGATAATGTCTTATAATTATTGTCAATTCTAACCATTATTGATATTTCGCCTATTTTATTGATTATAAATAACGATTACTGTTATCTATTCATAGCTGTATCTGTTGATAACTATCAATATCTATTGATTACAGATAATGATTATTGTCAATTCGCCGAATTTTTTCTCTCTGTGCCCGCAAAGCCCAAAGCTGCTGCCCCCCTCTTCCCCCCGATTTGTGGTGTTTGGCCCCGGCTGTGTTGGCTCCATGCATCTCGGCCCTCTGGCTCAAACGGTTGTCGACCCCTCCTCTAAATCTTTGGATTCAAACGACGAACGCATCTCGATGTATCGGCAGTGGACTGTTAGGCGTAAGCAAACCTGCACCGGCACGTCCAGGGTTTAATTCACGGACCCACTTGTCCCTGCGTTTTAGCTTTTAGATTTCAAAGAGACAATTCCTGCTCCGAAGACTGGAGAGGTTAGGGCACTTGCAGATCATTCTAAAAGACAGGGCGTGCAAACAGGGACACAAGAAAGAAGTCAAGACACCTCAAACGCCACAAATACCATTATACGCCCTGTCTTTAGGATGAATACTTATCAACTAGCTCAGCTCTCTGTTATACTTGCGGATCCGTGTTGCAGTTCAGTAAAGCCAGTCATCTGCATATTTTTGACAAATATTTCGCCTTTATCTCGCTGGTCAAACGCCTTTGAATAATTTTTTTAGTTGTTTCAGGACATGTAGAATGAAATACGCAGATAAAAAGAGTTGGTATTTTTGTATCATTTTCGGTCAAAGAACTTGGTAGGGAAAGGGTTAACCTGTAGAGGGCGCTACGCGCCATGCTTTCTATATATGGTTGAAGGGAATAAAGCAATGGGCATTCGTTCGGTCATCATGGCTCGGAGTCACTTGTGTAGACGCGCCTAGCGTCTGTCAGCTACCGGTATCGTACATGGTGTCAGAAGTGGCCGCCGTTCACTCTCGGTAATGGCGGACAAGCCTGATGCTGCGTTTGCCGGGGTACCTGGACTCCAACAGCCACCGAGCTTCGACTTCAACGATCCAAGTGCATGGTCCACCTGGATTGAGCAGTTCGAGGACTATGCCTATGCTACAGGAATGCACCGAGCCACCGACGAGGTTCGGGTACGAACGCTTCTTTATTGCATCTGTGTTCAAGCTCGACGCATGCTAGCGTCTTTCAACTTGACGGCCGAAGAAGCTCTGTCGTACAGCGTTGTGAAAAGCAAGTTCACCTCGTATTTTGTGCACCCGCTAAACGAAGTTCACGAGAGTTATCGTTTTCACAAGCGGACGCAGCAAGTAGATGAAAGCGTCGATGCTTTTTATTCCGCGTTGCGAAACATGGTCAAAAGATGCAACTATCGCTCAGCGTCCGTCGAGGATAGGCTCGTTCGAGACCGATTTATTGTCGGCTTGTTGGACAGCAGGTTATCAGAACAACTCTGCCGCACCTCTGACTTGACGCTGGACAAAGCGCTCCTGCATGCACGGCTGCACGAAGATGCTGAAAGAGAAAAACGTGAACGCGCAAACCATTTATCTGGACCAGTCGCCGTTGATGCAGCGAAGCACAAGCCAGTGAAAAGACAATCTCATAAGCGAACGTCAGCATCAAGAGAAACCCCCTTTTTCCGATGCGACGCACGGATCGTGTCACTTCTGTGGATGTGAAGTGCATCAGTGGGAATTTTGTCCTGCCAAGAAAGCCATTTGCAATTTTTGCGAAAAGAAAGGGCACTTTGAAGCAGTTTGCTTAGCCAAGCAGCGTTCGCACAGCCGACAGTCACATGCCATCAAGATGCATGCTGTCAAGACCAGTCGTGAAGCAAACGCCAAGTTCGTTTGGGTTCACGTGAACGGCGTCCCGCTGAAGTTCAAAGTCGACTCGGGAGCGGAAGTTACCGTCGTTCCAAGCACTTTTCCGGGAGTACCGTCTCAACTCGAAAAACCGGAGGGTAATCTAACAGGTCCTGGAAATTATCCTTTGAATGTGTCTGGCCAATTCAAAGCTACGTTGGAGTGGAAGAGCCGCACCTGCGTACAGCCAGTGTATGTAATGCCTTCGCAGTCTGCGCCACTGCTAGGCTACCCTGCTATACTCGCAGTGGGAGTGGTGAAATTCATCGACACCGCACAGCGACCTGAAAAGCCAGCCAGCTCTTCAAGCGACGCGACCCTTAGCCAGGATATCTTCAAGGGACTTGGTACCGTAGGGGAGGAGTACACTATTAGGCTCAAGCCAAATGCCAAGCCATTTGCGCTCAGTGTGCCTCGCAGAATTCCCATTCCTCTGTCCGACCAGGTGAAGCAAGAGCTGGATCAGATGGAAAAACAAGGGGTCATTCGGCGCATTACGAAGCCGACGCTATGGTATGGAAGCCTGGTCGCAGTACCGAAGGCATCAGGTGGCATCCGAATGTGCGGACTTAACAAAGCTCAACAAGGAAGTTCTCCGTGAAAGGCACGTGCTTCCAACGGTCAAATGGGTTCTCGGGCAACTAGGCGACGCAAAGGTGTTCTCCAAACTCGACGCGACAGCAGGATTTCACCAAGTGCGATTGTCCCAAGAATGCCAAGAGTACGCCACATTCATCATGCCATTCGGACGCTACTGCTACTGTCGTCTACCTTTCGGCCTGACCTCGGCACCGGAGTACTTTCAGCGAGAAATGGCTTGCATTCTGGAAGGATAACCGAACGTCGTCAACATGACAGACGATATCCTGGTTTTTGGAAAAGACCGAGAAGAGCACGACAACCGACTTGGGGAGGTTCTTGAACGTCTGAGGAGAGCCGGAATTAAACTTAACAAGTCGAAGTACTGCTTCTGTCAAGACAAAGTGGAGTTTCTGGGTGTAATCATCGATGCCAACGGTATCTCGCCGAGTCCCAGCAAACTCGAAGCCCTACGCAACTTGGAGCCACCCAAGGACGTTGCTGGTGTTAGACGCTTCCTCGGCATGGTTAATCATATTGGTCGCTTCCTCCCCAACCTTTCGCAGGTAACCGCCCCTATTCGTGCCTTGCTGGGCGAGCAAAATGCATGGCAGTGGGGACCGCTTCAAGAGACCGCTTTTAATCGGGTCAAGGAGATGCTCACCTCGGACCTATGCGTCGTGAAGTATCATCCCGGTCAAAATACCATTGTCTCATGCGACGCGAGCTCATTTGGATTGGGAACTGTTCTTCTGCAAGAACAACCACCGGGGGAGCGACGCGCGGTAGCGTTTGCATCACGGTCGTTAACCGATGCAGAACAACGCTACAGCCAAACAGAAAAAGAAGGGATGGCGGTAGCATGGGCAGTGCACCGTTTTGACCAGTACGTGTGGGGCCTCAACTTCACGGTGGAAACAGACCACCAGCCGCTGGTAACACTTCTTGGAAACGCTGACTTGGACACGATGCCTCCACGTATTCAACGGTTCCGTATCAAACTTATGCGATACCAATTCAACGTGGTCTATGTTCGTGGCAAACAGCTAGCCACTGCGGATACTCTTTCATAGGCTTTAGACGAGAAGCCGTCGATCAGCCTAGTGGATGTGGTAGAAGAGTTCGTGGAATTCCAAGTTGCAGCGATCACTGACACGAAGCTGGTTACTGCAGATGATGTCCGCAGGCACCAAGAACAGAATGGTGAATGCAACTAGCTTGTCAAGTACTGCACCCAGGGCTGGCCTCGTCGAGACAGGCTTCCAGAGCACTTGAAGAAATACTGGAACCATCGAGGTGATCTCTCTTTGTGCAATGGTGTCCTGCTAAAAGGCAATCGCTTTGTCATCCCGACTTCGCTGCAAAAGGATACGCTCGAACTTATCCATGAAGGCCACTAGGGAATTAACCGATGCCGGCTGAGAACACAGGATTCCATGTGATGGTACGGACTTTCGCAGCAAATACGGGACAGAGTCAGTCGCTGCAGGCAGTGCGCAGTCACACGAGCGCAACGAAGTGAGCCATTGGTTGTAACGAAAACTCCAGCGCAACCATGGCAAAAAGTAGGAATGGACTTATTTAGACACAGAGGACACAACTACCTACTAGTAGTTATCGTTCTCGCTACCCTGAAGTCATCTACATGCGAAGCACGAACTCTGAGGCGATCGTCAATGCCGTCAAAAGCACTTTCGCTCGTTTCGGCATCCCCGAAGTTGTACGAAGCGACAATGGACCGCAGTTCGCTTCACATGCATTTGCAGCTTTTCCGAAGCATTATGGCTTCCGGCACATCACCTCAAGTCCAAACTACCCGCAGTCTAACGGGTAAGTTGAAAGGATGGTGCGCACGGTCAAAGAATTGTTCGAGAAAGCAGAGGATCCTTTTCTGGCACTTCTGTCTTACAGAGACACTGCAGGCGTCACAGGATTTAGCCCAGCGCAGCTACTGGTGGGCCGCAGCCTGTGAACCGGGCTTCCCAAGCCAGCGGATTGCCTGGAACCGAAGTGGCCTGCCCCTGACGTCGTCAAGTGCCAAGACGAGGAGGTAAGAAGGGGGCAGAAGAAAGACTTTGATCGCCATCGTGCTGCGACCGTCCTTCCTCCGCTGGAGCCTGGGGACACGGTGTGGGTTCGAGACATCAAGGAAACGGCGTGCATTCTCAGCCCAGCCTCGAAGCCCCGCTCGTACGTCGTGGAAACACCAACCGCGGTGCTTGTGCGTAATAGGGTGCATCTAGTGCCCTATTCGGACCCAACAACTAGTCAACTCAACGAGCCAGCATCGAGGGAAAACAGCGAGAGCAACGAAGAGCAAGCCACCGTTACAGACGGCACGGCATCAGCGACGCCACAAGTCTCCAATGAATGCGGAGTGCGAGTCACCAGATTTGGTCGCCGAGTTAAGACTCCGAAAAGGCTTGACTTGTGATGTGTTGTGTTTCTGTTGTGTGCATATCTCGGGGGAGAGATGTAGAGGGCGCTACGCGCCATGCTTTCTATATATAGTTGAAGGGAATAAAGCAATGGGCATTCGTTCGGTCATCATAGCTCGGAGTCATTTGAGTAGACGCGCCCAGCGTCTGTCAGCTACCGGTATCGTACACCCACCCACCCACCCACTCATTGCGCAATTCACATGCCTGCTGCGATTCTATGCCACCAAGTATTGCATGTGTCAAAGTGACTCCTGGCACTGTATTCCCCCTCTTATCCAACACCCTGAGAAGAGTCTTTAAGGGACAATAAATGATATGTAACAGCTGCATAGTGCTTTTTTTCTTTTTCAAAACAGTTTCAAGCACTAGCATGGCTCTGGTGAAACTGCTTGCCATGCAGAAGGCTTGGGCTGGATTCTGGCTCGGATCCATGGTTTTATTTTTTGCATTTATCGCGATTTTGCATTCACAGACAACGACGCTGACACTGGATTTTCTGCGAAACGAGCACTTTAACACTATCATTTTAAAGCTGTTTAAGCCTGCTCTGCTTCGCGGTAACGCTTGGATGCAGGAAGGCATTGGCGAGCTGCGTCATGTGAGCCAGTTGTCCCCACTGCTGTGCTCAGCTTTATTACAGCATAAGCTGTTATGAGTTCACAACAGCTGATTATTGGGGTTAAAGCCAGACTCAAACCCAGACCTTCTGCATGGAAGCCTAGTATTCTACCACAAAGCCATGCCAGAGCTTAAAACATATTTGCAAAAGTACCCTTTAGAGCCATCATGTTGGGCAAGGAATTGCATTGACAAACTTTATACTGCATGGCAAAAGAGTAGATTCACACCATGTGATCTGCGTAACGAGTGGGTAGTTTTAAGCTTCCCACCCATTACAAAGGGCTCAGCCATAACTCTTCATCGTTATCATCGTCAGCCACAGCATCGACAAAATGTGCAGCTACGTATGCACGTGTTGCCTTACAGACGTGTATTGCATACTTTGCTATGATGATTTATGGCATAGTGAGCATCTCGCCACTGTACTTGCAGCCCTGAGGGAGTTTACAATGGACTCCATAAAGGCCGTGCTGCTTGTCTCGTGCAGGCCTGGCATTTCTTCTCAGCAAGTGAAGCATGCTTCTTGTTTTAGCTCATGACGGCACCTCTCCAAATCTCTCTCAGGAGGTGCCATTTTCATCCTGTAGTCCATTCATTTTCTTTTTCAAGAAGTTTCTGATCAGCTCCAAAACAATTTCTTCTCCATATCTACTGAAAGTCGGCCTTTTTCCTGCACCAAAAATCGCTTCATATTCTAAACTCATTGGACCACCACTGGTAAATGCATTTTTTTCTAACTGAGGAAATGTTTTGTCGCAACTTTGTAGATGTTCACCAAAAGGAAGGCGGAACGACAAGAGCTTCCTGGCGTGGATGGAGGGGACGGCGACAAACCAAAGTTTATTCGACCAGAACGAGTGCGCACAGAATCTAAAAGCTACACGCCAAGTAAGTGCTGCATTGCATACTCCCTGTGTTGTAAGCTTTATGTTGCAAGGTAGAGGTGTGTTGCTTAGTGTAGCTTTAAAAAAAAGAAGAAAAATGTATTTCATATTGGTACATAATGCTTCTGTAGTAACTGTTTTTGAACAACCAGAATTTGTGGTAAAATGAGTCGTAGTGCGAGTTTCTTGTGGGAAGTACTTTGGGGGCGAGTTGGTATGGTTCCATTTTGATGATTTGGTAGCGCAACACTAACAAAGACGAAGAAAGAACGTACAAGGGCAAGTGCATACTGAAGTGATTTTAGTTGTGACTATGCACTAATTTCAGTTGCGAGTAGAACGAAATAATAGATGACGTTTTGGTTACATTTTTGTTCTGTTCCAACGCACTGACTGCAAGTCCTATTACTTTTATTTTCTATTTCTTACGTGATGTTGTACATGCGCAACAATAAACGAGATAAAAATGTATACAAACTTGGTATGTGCAGCGGTAATAATCAGCTGTTAGTAGCACCAGTCTGTGGTCTCTCCTCTGCGTTCATCATTTTTGCACTTGTTTTTTTTTGTTAGTGATCATGAGAAGCCAACTAGTAACTCCGTATCAGAGAATTAGGGCCCTGGTAGAACACCGTACCACTTCCCTGCAGGGGCGTCTGCGCAAGCAGCCGTTTGGCGAGTGTCGTCACCATGGACCCGAGCGAACGGTGGGGCTTCGGCCCCCTCCCACGCCTCGCCGTGCGTGGCTTTGCCCTGTCTGGGGACAAGGGGATCCTGGGGGTTGAGTCAATGCCGAGTGATTGGACCTTTTAGGCCCCTGGCAGAGGCTCATGATGGTTAGCACAAACGGAACATGGATGAAAAGATGAAAAAACGACGACACAAGTGCTATCTAACAACTGGATGTTTATCGGAAAAATCACAAATATATATACAGTAGAAGCTCGTTATAACGAAGCGGGATATAACGAACTAATGGATATAACGAAGTAATCGTAATTCCCCTTGAAATTCCCATAGACGCCCATGCATTTAAAACCTCGTTTTAACGAAGCTAAAATTTCCTCGCAATGGATATAACGAACCTTTTTTTTTTCCCACCGAGCATTTACTGACCATTTTGGTAGCCGGCAAGTCAATGTTTTATAGCGCGCGACGGCTTACGTCCCATCACGGATGCGGTAATTCAAAACTCGCGCCTCGCGCTCCCGAGGAGCCGCCTGCCAATACGCGCGAGGGTGCGCGTCTGCCTGCCTCCCCTTCCACTGAAACTCGTGGACCCACCCGCGCACGTCACCCAGCCTCCCCTCTCACGCGGAACTCGTGGACCCGCCCGCTCTCCTGTTGCGCGCGTGGACGGCGACCGCGCGGCGTGAGCCAACGCCACCTAGACAAACTTCGTTGCGTGAGCGCGGGCCTTTTTGCTTGTCGTTCGCTGCGTGTGCATCAGAACAGCGTCTCTCTCGGTTCCCGCCGCTAGACAAGAGATGGACGACGGCAACGGCAAACGAAAGCGCAAAACGATTACAATCGAGCAGAAGGCGGCTATGTTGAAAGCCGTTGAGTCCGGCGTCAAGAAGAAAAAAGTTGCCGAAGATTTCGGCGTAGCGTTGAGCACGGTACCGCAAGCGTGTAATCGACCGAATTCTACTCAATATGAGCACGAAGCGCGAGACTACAATCGACCTCTACATGGCGATCAAGATGCTACAGGCTGCTTGGATGTCTGTAACAGCAAGCACGATCGCCAACTGCTTCCGGCATGCCTCATTTGGCGTCAACAGCGGCGGTGACAGCGAAGATATCGGTGCTGCCGCCAATGAGGGTGCCGCGGGTGACCAAGACATGGCGTCGTGGGACGCTCTCCTTGACGCCGGAGTTGTGCCCGACTGCGACACCTTCTGCACGTACGTCAGTGCCGATGCTGACGCGGTGACAACCGAAGAGCTGACAGAGGCTGAAATTGTGCGCGCGGTGACAGGGGTGGTGAATGACGACAGTGACGAATGTGTCGACGACAGCCCGGAGTTGGTGAACCCGATGTTCCGACGTCCGCGCACGCGCTGGATGCGGCAGACCTGCTGCGCCGCTTCTTCGGCGCTCACGATGACGGCGAGGACGGACTCGACATAGCGGCAGCGGCCGAAAAAGCCATCATTCGTCTGAGGAAGACACGGCAGAAGTCTATTAAGGCCTATTTTTCTGCTAAGTGAGCCGCCAGCTGGTGTGCCGAGTTTGGCATGAATAAAGTAGCAGTTCTTTGCTGTTCTTTCTTTTTTTTTTTCTTTTGCTAGTTTTTCTCCGTGCGACGGCCGTTTTTCGTTTGCGTGGCGGGCTGCTGTGGGATTTGGTGGTCAGTACATCCTCTCTTGCGTGCTAATTTTCGGTAGAAATGGATATTGGCTATAACGAACTAATGGTTATAACGAAGTAATTACGACTCCCCCTTCAACTTCGTTATAACGAGGTTTTACTGTATGTCTAAGAAAGAGAAAAAACCACAAACCCGCACATGCGCCAAAGATAATTGACAGATAAAAATGTGTATACTTACAAAACTACACCCTTTCCAGGAAAGACATTTCCTCATCAATCAAAGTGATAGAAGGGCAGCTCACGCACGTGTCCTTCTTTTTAATCATCTCAATTGCCTCCGCGATTTCCCGAGTATGCTGGCTCTTGTGCCTAGTCACCACGACCGTTTTTTCCAGCTCGGGAGCACAGTCGCATTGTCGGCAATGGAGAGCAAGGTGTGAAGATGGCGCGCCCTTCAAAGAGCTAGCATGCTCTCTCAAACGGACGTTGAGACACCTCCCTGTCTGTCCAATGTAAGAACTACCGCAGGACAAGGATATGGTGTACACAATGCCGCAGGCGCAGTCAGCAAACTGTCTGGCATGTTTCATGGAACACTCGCCATCTACTGAACTCGCCTCTCTTTTTTGCACCTTTCTGTCAATGGAAGCGCACACGCATGTTTCCGAGCTTCCTGCCGGCACGAAGTACGACATTTATGTCGTAATGACTAGCTACCTTCTTAAGGCGATGCGAAACAGTGTGCAAATAGGGAATGACTGCAAACTTGCCACGTCTTTCCGGAGGCAAAGCCGCAGCACCTGCACCATTCTTTTGCTCTAGCTTCAAGCGGCACAACAAGCGCCGGGAAATAGACCCAAGAGCCAAGTGCAGGAAACCTGCCGCTTCTAATCTTTCCACCTGACGCATGAAGCTTTCGCGCATAGCATGCGCACAGAACTTCTTGATAGCTGCAGAAAGACACGCCATGGCCAACCCATTCTTAACAATCTTCGAATGAGCAGACTTGTAACTTAAAAGCTTCTTTACAGAACGTGGCTGATACGCCCAGCAAACATGTGCTGCTTGGAATCTAATGGAGAGGTCAAGAAATTGCAAGACATCGTTCCTTGGAACCTCTGATGTGAATGTCAGACCCCAGCCCCTTTGTTTGAATAACTTCAGTACATGAATCATTGAGCACGGGAAGTTTCTTCGCTCTACAAACACAAGGTACAGTCAACTGCCGATTTTTCGGACGCCCGATTTTCCGGACATGCTCAAAAATTCGGACGCTTTTGCTGCACCGTCACCAGCCGCATATACTTCAGTGTATTAGAACGTCCGAAATTTTGGACGCTGAAGCTATTCTGCGTCCGATTTTTCGGACTTTCTGCCCAAATTGCAGGTCCGAAAGGCATTATTTGAAGCACCACCTCTGCCGCGTCTATTATCTCATAGGTTCGAACCAGCGCTTTCGCGAGTCGATCTGTTTGAGACAGTAGCAGAGTCTGAAAGTCAGCTTTGCCGCAATACCGAAGCGTTATGGGGTGAAGCAGACCAGAAATTCAAAGGGGCCGTTGTCGCGGCGATGTTACGGATAAGCAGCGGAAATGCACGGAGGCGTGATGGCAGCAGCTGGCAAACGCGCCAGTACGGCTTAATCGCTGACAAACCTTACGATAAGCATCTTCACTTAACTGCTCGGTAGTGCACGTGGCCTAGCACAGTTGCATGCGTACTGCACGCATTTAATAGGCAAGAACCCAAATGCGCCGCGCTGCCATTCCTACTTCGTCTTTGTGCGAGACCGCTAAGTGCGCCGCATAGACGCGTTGCCTTCGCGGACGAAACCAGCTCGCCATTGCCGCGCCCGTGTGCGGTCAGGATCAGCCACGTGCGGTCAGGTCCGCGCATCACGAACCCTTTAATGATAAATGTGTGCGTACGATACAGCAACAGTAAAGTGACGGCGTCAGCTTAGTTGGCGATGTACTGCACACAACTAGAAACGATCGGCTTGACACGGCAGCGCAAATACTCCGTATCGGCGGCGATTCAGCAATGTGTGTGCGCATCGTTTACATGCGCACACGCATCGTAGAAAGCCGGACGAGGCGTCCGCTCTTCCGCCACAGTCTTTGTGTTCCATGTCATCGTTTACAAACGCTTCATGCGAGATAGCCGTAATCCATTCCGCGGTTTGCTGTTATCAGCGGCGCTCATCACGAGATGCAAAAGTGGTGGTTGGCACGTTACGTAGTTAAGCGGGGTTTGCAGCAGGTACCGAATGTATTTGCGAGAGCCTGGGAGCGCACCAAAATGCCTGATAATTGTACTGGGAGGCATTAAAGCTATTTCGGACATTGCTGGGGCGATTTGACTGCTTCAGCTAAATAAAAAAGCATGAATTCGATTTTTCGGACGATTTCGCGGTCCCTAGGGAGTCCGAAAAATCGCACCATCTCCCGCTAAAAGGGACCATGAGGCGATGCGAAGCAGTGTTTCGGCATGTAGAGCCCGCATTTCAGAGGTGGAGTGGTGAGGGGGAAAGGTGAGATAGAGGAGGGAGAGGGGAAGTAGAGAGGAGGAAAGGAGAGGGGGATGTGAAAGGGAAGGGGGAAAGGAAAGGGGAGAGGTGATGTGGAGAGGGGGAGTGGAGAAGGGAAGTGGAGAAGGTTTGCGCATGCGCAGTAAGGGTGGTCACGCCGCACACCACCACCACCACCACCGGATTGAACTCCGCTCTAAGATGCTTCACATCTAAAATCGGCAGTTGACTGTAATCATCAACATACCTAAACAAATGATGCGCAATGCCGTCTAAGTCATGTTGAAAAGCACGATCAACCTTTCCTAGAAAAATACTGCTGAGTATAAGTGCCACTCTTGAGCCAATACACACCCCCGACTTTTGTACACACAGGTCCTTCTCGAAGGAAACAACAGTCGAGCCTAAATGAAACCATAACAGCTCTAGAAAGTTATCTATTGGAGTCCCAGCATTGTTCCTGAAGGAATTCTCGTCATTATCCTCAGTGATAGTTTCCTTCATGCAACTCATTAAGTAGTCGTTAAGTGGACACCTTGACCACTTCTTCCGAGTTGCGTACGAGAAACGGATCGACCACCGTTAATGCTTCTAGGTGTTTTTGAAGGAAACCAGACACCACGTACTGCCAAGTGTTTCGCTCTGTTAGTCTGCTCATTCGAAGATTGTTAAGAATGGGTTGGCCATGGCGTGTCTTTGCGCAGCTATCAAGAAGTCCTGTGCGCATGTTATGAGCAAAAGCATCATGCGTCAGGTGGAAAGATTAGAAGTGGCGGGTTTCCCGCGCTTGGCTCTTGGGTCTATTTCCCAGCGTTTGTTGTGCCACTTGAAGCTGGAGCAAAAGAATGGTGCAAGTGCAAGGAGTATGTGCTGGCAACCACCTGTGACCCAAGGTTTAAGAACCTCTTCTGTACTGAAACATTACATTACAGGCTCTTGGAGCTTGCAAGAACATAGTTGCAGCTCCCTCCAGAAGAAGAATCAAGTGACTGTGTCGAAGCGTGGACATCTACAGCTCACAAGGAGCGTGTCAGCAGCATCTGGAACAGCATTGAGAAGCCGGTGGCGTCATCAGAAAGAAGACACTGCACTGAAACAGCCAACCAGGGGGGGTTGGGGTGGGGGGTTCAACCCCCCCCCCCCCGAAATTTTCCAGTTTTGCTTGCGTATATACACGCGCACATACAAACGCATGCACGAACGTACATAAAGTATGGTTGAACCCCCCCCCCCCCCCCCGAAAAAAATTTCTGGCTACGCCCCTGCAGCCAACATCAAGGAGTTTAAGCGGTACCTTCGAGAGCCCACTTGCAGCAAGGACCAAGACCCTCTAGCATGGTAGAAAGAAACAGGCAAGCAGCACTTCCCAGAATTGTGCAAGATGGCCATGAAATACATGGGCATTCCCGCAACAAGTGTACCAAGTGAAAAGTTGTTTTCAACGGCTGGTAACATTGTTACGGCCCGGAGGGAGAAGTTGACCTCAGATCACGTACAACAGCTGCTTTTTTTGCATGAGAATTTGTAAACATTTGTGCTTCTTTTAAATAAACTTGATATTCGATATATGATTCGATATTCGGCTTTATTTTTCTTAATTCGATTCGGTATTCAATTCGAGACTTACTATTCGGTATTCACACACCCCTGATTTTCATCCTTCTGTTGTGATACAAACTTCGCTTTTACCTGCTTCAGAAGCTTTTCACATTGGATAATAAACGTGCCATTTGCGAGTAAGCGTTCATGTGTCAACTGCTTGTCCTTCGTCCCGTCTTTTGCGCTGCTTTAAATAATATGAAACCTTACCAACTAGCCCAGCTGTCGACCTTGTTACAAAACTCGTGGAAAACTATAGGTTCGCCGTGGAACGGCTATCAACAAAGACTATTCCGTCGTCGGCGGGATTAGCAAAAAGCGTATCGCTACAAGTTTCTTGATGGGAATTGCTTTTCACGTTGTTCGTGTTTCGCCATCTCAGTGCCCCAGGTCGTTCCACCAAGTTCAGTGTCGATATCCTGAACAAGATAGACAAAAATGGTGACACTATATCATCTTGGTGTCGCCAAGGCAGCGATGCCAGTGGATTTTGCATTGTCTGCAGTCAGACTATATTAACCGCAAACAGCATGGTATTGTAGCGATAAAGCTACATGCTACAAGCAAGAGGCACATTGAGGCCACGAAGCAGCACCGGAATTCAGCAGATGTACTGAAAGCACCAAAGACCTGCATATCAGACGTATTTGGACTTGACAAAAATTACAACCCAATCCGATCCTTTTTGCGAACCCACAGTGAACCAATTTAGGGGGCGTTGATGTGAACGTCACCGGCTGATACGAATTCGTGAAATTCCCCTGCCGAATTCCACTGTGTCGAATGGGCCGAAATTTGGATGTTCCGAACATTTTTCCGCATCGCGGCGGGTGATACGAACTTTAGTACCGAATCTGTCGAGCGACGGCCGAGAGCAGAATGCTGTTAGCTCGGAAGTACGCACGCGGCCAGCGCGCACACTGTCAGAACTGTGGTTATCGTTTGCCATAACCACTGTGGGGGAAACCGCGGTCGCTCTTGACACTATCACATATGGCGACAACGAAACTTATGGAACTCCGAAAGTGCACGCGCGTCCAACGCCCACCCAGTCGAAGCGGCAGGATTTTTCCGTTATTCATGTCATGACCCGACAGTCATATTCGTCAATACTCTTACCCTCCCGTGCCGATTTTGGTCTACGTGCACCTAGTCAAGGACGCGATCATGAGAGCGCCCAGACGTAGGCGGATAGATAGATAGATAGATAGATAGATAGATAGATAGATAGATAGAGAGATAGATAGATAGATAGATAGATAGATAGATAGATAGATAGATAGATAGATAGATAGATAGATAGATAGATAGATAGATAGACAGACAGACAGACAGACAGACAGACAGACAGAAAAAAAGAAAGAAACGCTCAAAGTGCCAAAGGTTCGCTAAGAAATGCTTCGAATTTATAACTCCCAGAGTGCAGTAAGAACGCGGCTGACAAGGACTGTTATTTTTAAAAATTTGTAAACGAGCGTAAACAAGAGCTGCAGCAAGCTAGTCAATTAATCTGCTTTCGTATCTTTTCTTTTGCTGTGTTTAGTTTTTAAGGGTGCGTGTTTCATACGGTTAGTTTCGTGACTGTCTGCATTATGATGCATTTTGAAGTTATTGTGTAACTTGTTGCTTAATCAATTCACGTATAAATCACATTGTATATGTTTCTTTTTTCTTTTGAAATTGTATGAAAGCCGGGGCTGAATAAAATTTTATGTACCACTTATTAACTCCACCATGTCCTTTACTTCGGGAATGCTGGAAGCGAATTCTACGTGTTATAAGGTACGCTTCAGCCCATGAACTATGGCGTAAAAAACTGCCTTCTTTAATCTTGCGGGATAAAATAAAAAAATCGGTCACATAAGTGACACTAACTGTCCCGTTCTCATGCTGAAACGCCCCTGTGGAAGCTCATGATTACGCTGCCCGCACGCAAGCTGCGCTGCCTCTTGCCTGGAGCAAGATGGCTGCCAACCGGTTTCCCAGGCTTCACCCGCTTGCGTGGGCGCGTATAGAGGAGACCCACGCTGTGGGAGGTGCTGCAGTGCCGGTCGCCGTCAGTCAATGTGGGGAGAAAACTGGTTACTCGAGTATTGACCCGTCTGCTGTCCCCTTCAACCTGCCTTGAAAACGCGTTGCTTTGCTCGCAAGCTGCACGCGTTCTGCACGTGTTTTTGAGAATTTCGTGTCGCGCGCGGTAAGGATGTACACGCTTCTGTCCGCATGGCAGCAATTTGGTGAGAGATCAGCGTCTGCTCAGCCATGTAGCAAATGCGGAGCAAGTGATAGCAGACGACGCCGTCCTCATCAGCGCGAAGTGCATTTCGCAAGCGAAGGACGACGCTGTTTACGACGTTATTTGGCTTGCTGTGTGTACTACGTACTCTCTATGTTTGTTACTGGATGCATGGGTAAGGACGCTTCTTGTGCTTTAGGTTAAGCGGCCCTGGCGCTGTGACTACTATTACTTGGAATACCTTAATTTACTAGCAACCACTCGATTTATCGTGCGGTACGCAACACTAAAAATAAATGGTCTATTTTGGACTTGTTTCTTTCCCGCAACGAAAATTGACATCTATCTCGCGTGTCTTTCCTTGCATTATCCCCGTTCTCATAGCCGGTACTCCGAGGTCACGAACAGCGTGCGTACTATCAACGTGACATAGCATTATTAATAGGAAAATGACGAGCGCCCAGCTTTCAGAAAAACTTTTTTTTTTTTGTGCGCAATCTCCGGGAGGGAAGAGCCAATTGCTGTCAAGGTATATTATCTTGGTCACTAATGCTTTCTTGGCTAATGTTTTTTTTTTTTCTTTTTTCGTAGTTGTCGTGGTCGTGCCCACTCAAGCGTGAGCTTCGCATCCATGCCTGTCATCTGCTTTTTTTGTGTCATCTGTTTGGGGATCGGTAGAATTGCACTGGTGGAGCCGACCCCTTCGTGTTTGCATGGCCATTGTGACAGTTTAAAGGGGCCCTGCAACACCTTTCTTAGTTATATTGGAATAGTCTCATTATTGACGTATGACTCTTCACGAGTCATATGCCGCAAAAATTTTTGCAATCCGTCAAGTCTAAGTGGTGTTACCAAATTATAGAGATCACGTTCCGCAGCTTTCTCTCTCAACTCAACGCCGCGAGCGCGCGGAAAGCTAGGCAGCGAGTCGAGGGAGGGAGCGCAGAGGAACGAGGCTCCGCCCAAGAGCGCCGGCGGAGTTTTTTTCTTCATTTTTTTCTTTCTGACGTCTGGGCGCAACCACGTGGTCTGTGCCGCCACTTCTGGTCGGCTTGCGTCGTTCTCGTCGAGCGGAGCCGATCGCACTGTGTATCGCGCGTGCTTGAAAACTGCGCGTCGGTTTGGTAATGTTGGGTGTGCACCTCGAACGCCGTAGTGTTTTCATCGCTCTGCCAACCATGGAAGCAAACCTGCGCGCTCGTTTGGAACGAATGACAGCTGAGATCGATTTCGGCCCATACTCTGATACACCGCCTCGTAAGACAGCACTGGCAGGCGACCCCGAAGTGCCGCCATTACCGGACGCCAGCATTGTTATCGGAGACACGCTGCGCCCCTGCCTCGGTCGGTCGTAAGAACGTGCCGACGATGCAGTTCTCAGCTGACGAGGCAACACTCGAACGGCTGCCACTCTCAACAGCAACCGGCGATGGTCAAAAGCACAGAAATATTCACGTTTTCGGCACTGCGCATGGCGAAGAAAACGGAACCACGCAACTACGAGCAGACGAGCTGTCGGTGAGACTGGAAGTGCTAATATTAATGTTTGTTCGGTGTTTTTAACGCGATAACAGAATATAAACATACATATTATCTACTTATTGAACTCAAATTAACAACGAAAGTAATAATGAGGGTGTTATCGTGATTATAACATCAGCCAAAGGCGGAACTGCCGACAATCGCGTCATATTTTGCGGACTAATACATCATTTGTCGAGAGAAGAGGGAGCGATTTTCAGCTGACTGAGAATTTATTGTAAATTCCAGGCCGTGCGCATCGCTATAATATTTGGCTCGCGTGTTCTCGGGAGCCTCGACTACCGATCGGCAGCTCTTTTTGAGCATGCTCGAAAAGTGTTGCAGGGCCCCTTTAAGACGCAGCAATAGATAGCAATAACTCCCCTCTTTCTGTCGGGGTGACATCGCGGAACGAGGGGCGTTTCACGTGCAGCGCACGCTTCGCAAATGCGTGGGAGCCAAAGGGACCGGAAGGGTCGCAACACTCTACTAGTGTACACTTTTTCTGGCAGGGGAATGGCAAGTGCTGGCGTCGGCGGGCAAACTTGAGCGGGTCTCCCCTATAGGGGACCTTCACTCCAGAAGTTTTTTTTAAACCTCCGTGGTTTCACTGAACCGTGGTACTGCCACTGGGAGCCGATCATCCCTGGCTAGTTGCGTGCAGCGCGTCGCATCACCTACTCAGCTCACGCATCATTGCCGGGCCGCTTGCTGTATTACGCACATTTGTGCACTCTTTCTGCGAGTAGCCTGTTCGTTCAACGTGGCGAAGACAAGCATTTTGCAAGCTCCGCGATGCTCTGACAGCCCCGCATGACAGGCGCGGCGCGCTTAGGTTGTCGCCTAATAAGACACGCAGTATACGCTCGCTGTAAGTGCATCGATGTTTCTCGGTGCCCGTGCCACTCAACACCAGCAAGCTACTTTCGTTGCTACGAAGTGACATGCACTTTACCTCGCACGGCACGGTGGCAGCGAACTTGCGAACGGCAGCATCGCACGCTTGTACCGCTTTACCGCCGTCAGTCCGAACAGTGTACACCACACGTGCAGCCGAGCCGATCACTGCAGATGACTGTGATAAGGTTGTCGGCGATAAGTCATAATGGCACGTTCATCGCCGGCCGCCACATCGCCTTGGCTCTCTTCTGATGCTTATCAGTGAAGGAATCGCCGCAATCGCGTGGAAGTCGTAATCATTGATTGGCCGGTCTCTGCCGTTACCCAAAAGACGAAAGACATTTTGCGGCACATTGTGACGTCGACGCAGTGAACTTTTAAGCGCCGAAAAGTTATCACGGTCATCGCCTATTGCATTTTATCGCTTCTTGCGTTCCAAGGCATAGATTCATTTTAGGCGGTCGTAGCTGCACAGAACGGTGCCAGAAAAGGTTGCCACGTGAAAGCTGACCACAAGGCTTCATGCTGCCTCCTATTTCTTTTTTTTTTTCGTCACTGCCATTCTGCCACTGCAGAAATGCCAGGAAAGTGAGCAACCTCGCTCGCAGTGTCCGAAATCAGCGTGCGGTGCTCGCCGATCTAAGGTATCTTCGTCACAAGTAAACTGGAGCGGGGCACGCGCCTCTCATGCTTTAGAAGGCCTGCTTTAACTTTTTTTCGCTTCGTATACGCCGTATTTTTACCGTGACCGTGTCTGAGGTGTTCGTTGTATAAGTAGGAGGCTTTGAAAAATGTTCGCTATATGTGGACGCAAATTCAATGGGTAGCATAGGAAAATCGTAAGTGCATCAAAATATGGTCGTTATAACCAATAGATCGTTGTAAGTGAGTTCGACTGGATCAACAATGTATTCCTCTTCATCCGGCAATGTTCCTAGGAGAAGATTCGCTTTTTATCATGAGATCAGTTGTTGCGTTTTTGAACGATGCTCACTTTTTGCAGGAAGTACTTAAAAAAGACCCAATATTAATGAGAACTAACAGACCATAGGTCTGTTACAGACCATATGGTCTGTTAGTTCTCATTAATATTGTGTATAACAAAGAAAAACGAGCCCTTAAGATTTCCACTTTCCTTAAAAAAGACCCATAGCACCACATTTTTTCAGATGCTGCCACTGTGGCTGTGATAATTACTGCACATGCCTCCCGACCCTTGGTTTCAAGGGTCGGGAGGCACGTGCACGCATTAGTGCTGCTTGTAAATAACCCACCTAGACTTAGGAATTAGGCTTACCTTGATTATCACCTCGTGTATTTTAATGTCATAGGTACCCTCACTTACCATTCTCATAATTTTAATACATTTATAACTTATCAGGGTGTCTACCGACCGGGAAAACCGGGATTTTGGATAGTCTGGAAGTACTCAGGGAAATTGTGCCCCCATCAGGGAAAATCCACAGTTACCTTATTGAAAGGGAACGAAAGTCGCGGTAACGCGGGCTCGAAATTTTGTGAACACATTTTTCAAATCAAACGGCCGCTGCGGCTGCGGTGATAGGGTGCACCTCGATGCTCCCCTTGCCTTTGGAGCGGTGGAGTGGGAGAGAATCCGGCTAATGCGTGGCATGCGGGAACCATGAACCACGGCACATCGTGTCGCGCAATGCTGTCAGGGTGTTTTGTGACTACTCGGCTGCATTCTTTGTCGCCCGTGCTGTGTGTTAGCGCCCGATATGGTGTTTTTGTTATCACCACATGTCAAGTAACAAGCATGATTAGTTGTAGAAGCGGTAGCAGTAGATGTAATGACCCTGAGTTATCTTGCAAGCGATCGCGATCGTTCAGGAAGTGGATGTCGTCGACAAGGCTAGTATCTTGCAAGCCATCCCGATCGGCAAGAAATAAGACGACGACGCTTGTTGGCGGTTATTGGAAAGCTCACTCACTCTAACCCTGAGCTTCAGAGATGCTATTTAGGACTTTGTGAAGAATGGAATAAATTTCCAGGTGAGAGCGAGCAAAACTATCAGGCCCATTTGTGGCAAGTGAAAGCTTTTTTTTTCTTTTTCTTTTTCCCTTGTTTTTCTGGTGAGGGCACTGCTGAAAGAAGTTTTAGGCAGTCGACCGATATTTTTTGGGGCTGCAGCTTGCAATTACCAGCCACACCACGTGGATGTTTTGCTACAAAGCCGAATTACAAAACTTTTCAGAGCCAAGGCATAGTGGCGACCGAAATTCATGACACCGGCACGGGTCCCACTTTCTCGATTCGGCGCGCGATGTCAAAAAACAGTAACGTGGCCACTATAATGAGATGTGTCATAATTCTTAGCTTGCAGCTATTTTGCTTTTTTTCTTGGCAATTATATAGACACTCTAGGTGAATTTCTTGCCTTCGCCATGATCTTCCTTATCAAGTCCAAATTGCGATTACATCACCCCGCACGTCGTATACTCTATGTGCGAGTGAAAGTGCGTGAGCGCTGCCGACGAACGGGACTTAAAGGAATACTGACACGAATTTTAAAAATTTTCGGATTGTTGCTCTAAATAATAATACTGGTGTCGAGAAACCTAAAACAAGTATTGTGGTGCCTGGGAATACTGCGTATATGTTTTAATTACCGCTACCTTAAAAAACACACTTTCGTTTTCCATATCGAGGGGGCAGCTTCTCAGTGAGGTTTCATAGCAGTGTGACATCACGGGGATACAGAAACTCGCAACGTACTAGCGGCAAATCCGCCATCTACTCGTGGTGCACATAAGCAACGATGAGTGAATTGTTGTCCAGTGACCCTGACAGTGATTTCTACATTTAGGCTGCATACAGGACGCAGAACTTGTAAACCTGGGGACAGTCTTGACTCGTAAGGATAATGTCCCTGCAGTGGGGCTGGCTTGCAGATGCTCAGCGACGAAAACTTCGAAGTCAAATTAAAATATTTTATACGTGTTCTCCGACTCTGGTGTGTGGACAGCGTTGACACTGCATACCGAGGAAATGAAAAAATGTCCTTATGTGATGTCCTCAAAATCGGGTCAGTACTCCTTTAAGCAGAGATGAAACGAGCCGACCGTCTCCTTCGCGCGATGGGCACACAAAGATAGGAGCCGGAGGGTTGGGGAGGGGGGCTGCATGAGTCCGACAGGAAGTGCATACTTTATACCAGAGGGTGTGGTCGCGCGTGCCACGGTATGTTTAGAGGGGATCAGCAGGCCCTCATGGGGGTTATGGCGCTTGACTGCTGACCCGAAGGTTGCGGGATCGAATCCCTGCCGCGGCGGCTGCATTTTCGATGGAAGCGAAAATGTGTGAGGCTCATGTACTTAGATTTAGGTGCACGTTAAAGAACCCCAGGTGTTCGAAATTTCCAGAGCCCTCCACTACAGCGTGTCTCATAATCATATCATGGTTTTGGGACGTTAAACCCCAGATATTATTATTATTATTAAGAGGGGATCAGCAGACCGTTCATACTTTTGTAGGTGTTGTGCTCTAATTGAAAAACTTCCGGTTAAGCCATAGCAGGGACAAATCCAGAAGGGGGGGGGTGTAGTGGTGATTGCACCCCCCTCCCTCCCTTCAATGCCTGTCGTCCCCTCCTTTGTCAGGCTGCCTGTATAGTTGCCCGCCTTTGTCAGGTTGCTTTGTCTACCACTGCCCAAAAGGGTAAGGAGAATCTTGTGCCCTCTCTCTACTTCTCTTCTCATTGCTCCACCCTTTCCTGCTTCCCTATGCACATTTCCATGAAGGCTTCTTAGGCGCCGCCATAATCCCCTCGGGGCTGTTGTAAATATGCGTGACCCACCAAAAATGCACTGCTGAGGCTGTGGCTTCAGCCTTGTACTCCCCCCCCCTACCCGATCGGATATGGAACCCCTTCCCCTCCCCAAAATATAGGCGCTTGGATCCACCCCTGAGCCATGGATAGGTCACTGCTTTTACTGCAGCGGCTGCATTTCCCTAGGAGTCAGCTGCTAGCCTATATTCGTACAGGATTCCTATTTGTTGCTATCGGGTTTCACTATTTCGCCTCTCGCGTGAAACTGTGACTGTGACTTTTTTTTCTACGTGGATGGTTTTCAATGTTGCGCGTTCTTGGATAGTAAATGGTTCGGCTGGGCACCATGATAGCAAAGGCGTCACACTGCTGTGGGCAACGCGCAAGGTTTTTATGACAAGCCGCGGCAGCAGAATAAGTGCAGTTGCACAGTGCATTAAACCTGCATTTGTTTTCGTCTTTACACGGACACTCTGGCAAGGCATCTAACTGTGATTGCGGCACTTCAGGCTCAACAAAAATTGATTTTTTTTTCATGCAAAAAAATAGAAGAAAGGTTTTCATGCTGGCCGTATTAGTCTAAGCATTCATTGTGTGAATTTCAGTTACAATTAATCCTTCGGTAGTTGGTCCTCGCAATGAAAGGTTGAATTTCAGTTAAACGAAGTTTTGATATAAAAAAGTAAATTGCCACTTTGCCAACTTTCGCTTATATCTGAGGTTTAGCTGTTCTCGGTACTATTCAAATGGGATTAAGAAGTCATTTTTTATTTTTTAAAACGTGCGTACTAGAGAGTGGACATCATCGAGCGACATGGTGTCCTGCCCAACTTGACATAAAAAACAACGTGCTGTTTCACTTAGGGAATTTTAGCAAAAGCACTGAGGGAAAACCTGGAAAACTCGGGGAATTTAGAAATGTCAACGTGGTAGACACCCTGCTATACATGTTTAGACGATTGATTTTCGGCGTCTGTACAGCCTTTTACACCAACGAGTCATATCATTGTCAACTCATTCCCAGCTTGTGTCTCGCACTCTTTGGCCAAAAGTGGCCCTTGTGCCAAAAAAAACCTATTGATCATCATCATCACACTGTACCACTTCACAATTGTTCTTACTGCTGTTTGTGTGCTTCGCTGCTAAGTATGTTTGTGTTGCATTGACGCATATTGAGATGCATACTTGTTTCTATTTTGATGGTGACTGACCGTATGAAACTGTCATGCATGTTACTCCATTGGAACCTTCTCGAATGTTTTCAGTTGTTTTGCTCAGATTGCATGCACAATGGGAATAGTTGACTACAGTTTGGAGCTTGCACAAGCACCAGCGATAATGCTGGATAATTCTCACACATGCGCACTGATTTTCGCCATGGGCAAGATCACATGCAGTGCTTCCATCTAAACTGCTTTGTGATGAAAGGCTCTTCAAATGACATTGTTTCTCTTTCCTACAGTCCAGTTTGAGCGGTCGTTGGGAAAGTTGCAAGTGGTGAGTGTCAACTACCCGCGCAAGATCCTCGACATGGGTGTTCAGCGGCTGTCCGAAGATGAAGACCGCAAGGTCCCTCCAGATCGTCACTTGTTGTGGTTCCGCCAACTTCTGCTTGACATAGAGAAGGTCAGTCGAGCTGTGCTATATGCTGAGTGTGTTTTTCTGTTGTTAGAGAATACCACTTTTGTACAAAAATACTGTGACAGTAAGGCACCTGTAGTCTTCACAGACAAACTATGTCGAAGCAGAAATACTTTGCCATTGCAAGTTACATTGGAAATACTGATTAACAAGGACTTGTGAATTAACTTTGTTAGTATGAAATTGAAGGAAGTTGTTTATATGGAAAAGTGAATAGGCGTCACAATTTATGGCATACCAATTTTTCTATAAATAAAAAAAATTGTGCACAATTTCAGATATTCATCTTCGAATTTTAAAGGGACTGTCTACCGCTGTTTATCGCCATTCTGTTTTGTACCATAATAGAAAGCACAGAAAACGGGTGCACAAGACAAAGATCACAGGACAAGGAGCTGAATAACTACATGCATGCATAACCATTGCCATGCCCATGTGCAAAAATATTCAAAATCTTGGGTACGAATACAGAGTTTCGTGCTGAGGGTATCAAGGGTGTCAAGCTCCTTCCATTGTTGTGTACTCTCCGTGCATTCATTTGTTCGGCAGCTACCTGCAGAATGGAAGAGCTTGGATACACTGGGATATACCCAGAACGGAATGCTTTGAGCCTGAGCACCATCGAACTGCTTGTTGTGTGAGCACAATGTGGGGGCGGGGAAGGCTGCAATCTGTGTGCGCGTTAGCCCTCTAGAGGGTGGCAGCAGCCCATCCCCGCACACACTAGACGCAAATAAAATCTGAGAATACATTTTCCTTGAACACAAGCCACCAGAGCGAAGTTTTGCTGCAGAAAAATGACAAAAACTAGATTTATGCACCATGCAAGCTGATAACAGCAATTAACAAATGCACCCAAGTGAGTGCACACAGCATAGGCCATTTTGGCCCGGTATATCCTGTGAACAAAGCAAATGAGGACACATAATATCAGGGGTGAGACAGCTGCGCATATTGCTCATTTTTGATACGTTTCCGTTTTCCTGCTCCAAAAGTATAAAAATTGCAAAAATTGCGCTCAACTGCGCCGGAATGGCCTCACAAGCAAGAATTTTGAGCCCACGTCAGTTTCAGCGTGGGAAACGTAACTTTAGAAGCAGCACCAGGGATACATTTGCAGAACACGTTAACACGCCCAAGCGTGTCCTTCTACGTGCCTTTGTAATGGAGGCTTCCATAGTGCTGTGATAATTGCCTCTGAGCGGTTGTAAATATGTGTGACCCCCCCAAAATGCGCTCCGCTAGCTTGCTGCTTCTCGGTAGGCTGAGTGTTCTGGTGCTACTGTAAACTGTCGCGTAGCGAAAACTATCGAGTGGCATACGTAGCGCGTAGCGGGGTTGTTCACTCTGTTTCTTTATTGTGCATAGCTTGTTCCTCTGTTAGCTAAGGTATTGGTGTGTGTCGACGTTGTTGCGTGTGTTCTCCCGGAATGAGCAAAGGTGAGTATGGATAGAGCGAATATTTCCGGTTACATGCATTAACCTCATTAAAACATACCTGCCATGAACGCAGCATTAAACGGTAGTAGGCACTAACCACCAAGTTCAAATTTGCATCTCCTGGCTTGCGTCGACGCCACCATGGAGGAAATAAATGCAGTGCCGTTGTAAATTGTGCCTCAAGTGCGCACGAAAAAGCCTTTTTTTGTTTGTTCGTTTGCTGCAGCGCTGATTCGGGCTCTCTCGTACGAGTGTCCTATAGCACATGGTGGCGACATCAAGGAGCGTTTCGAAACTATTACGCTTGCTGCGCCGTACGCGCGCGCATTTGACGACTTAGTGTCCGAGCGGTAAGGTTTCTCATCGCTCGCGACACATTCTTGAAGGCGGTGCCGCACGAGGTGGCAGCGAACGGTGGTGCAGCGCGCTTTTGTTATCACCTATTAAAAGCGTGTGGTGCACTTGACGCTACGCCACCCGCGCGGCCGAGCAGATAGCTCAAGGCGCTTTATTGTGATGGCGTGCTTATAGGCGTATGCAGGGTTCATTCCCCTTCAGTGAGGGCGAAGGTTCATCGCAGCTCCCCCAATCCCGATTAAGTCAAAGTATGGGCGGTATGCGGCAGGCTTTGCGCTCCTACCCCCCCCCCCCCCCCCCCCCCAAGAAGAGGAAGCTCTGGGGAAGCTTGAAAAGCTAAATAAGCAGACCAACAAAAAGTGAAAGGCAGTAATCTGCTAAATGGTATTGCTTATCTAAAGCAGAGACCTACTTCTATGCGACTACAATTCTTGTGCAATCAGTTTTTTTATTATTTGAGAAGTGTGATGTTTTTTTTTTTCTTATTTTCAAATGTAAAGTTAACCTAGTTGGAAAAACTTTTTTATATATTTCATATGTTGTTACCCGGGTTATATAAATTGCGTGGTTTGTAAAAAGGTAAGTAGTTCATACCTGGCGATAATCTGTTAAAAAAAGCTTTCTCCAAAGGCTCTTTGAATGTTATGTGTATTCTAAGCCGATTAAAACATGTGCTTGTTCCTCCAAGTTGCTACAAATTTGTTTTTTCGAGCTCCAAAAATGGCATAATAAATGCCGCTAACTGCTCCCAAACAAGGTTCTCCTGCTCCTAAATGGAAATTTTGCTGCTCCCAAAACTGCTCCCAAATCGATTTCAGCTGTCTCACCCCTGATAATATTGAAACTGTGTTTTGATGGACGTAAGTGCTCTTCGAAAAAAAAAATTTTTTTTGTTAAAATTGAGACCAAGTTTTTGTTATTTTACTTTTGAAAATGAGTTTTTCTTTTTTTTAAGAGCTCATTTCTTTAACTACCTATCTTTTTCTTCTTTTACACTGCCTGTACGACCTTTCGCAGAAATGTTGCAAAGGCCTTGTTCTATAATAGACAATTTTTTAAGTTTCTGTGTAAAATAGGAAACGCACCAAGGCATATCAAAGTTGGCAAACTGTTTTGATTTGGGCTGTGTTTACCATTTTTTGCATTTTTTCTCATTTGAGGACAGCATTAGAAAAGCATGGATGTAATTCACAGTGATGCATATTAAATCTAACAGATAAAATTTTTGACGCACCGTTATATAAATCGGAAAAGAATGTGGTAAGCAAAAATAGGACGCCCGTGCCGCCACCCTCAGTCATTCTTTTGCTGCGATGAGAGCGTTTCTTTTTTTTTTAACTAATACTTCAGGTTTCATGCACTTCGAATGTTCCAACATAACATATAAAAAACCAGACAAAACAAAAAACGCCAGGCCTGCGCTGAAACCGCAGCACAATCACAGCGAAAGCTGGAAGAGCGGCGTTTCTAGAGACCGTTGTAAGCTCCCTTGTGGCTACTAATACAAGTACACTAGCAAGGTACCCACTACGCCATAAATCACAATTTTTGTGAAGTTGGGAAGCACCTACTAAGCCATTGTTCGTCATTCTGCGGAGAAGCGAGACACCAGCTACACGTCTGTAAGGCATTGTGTGCACTTCGTTGACGCGACGACTGATGACGATGAAGAATTATGGCTCAGCCCTTGTAATGGGTTGGAAGCTTTAAACGGCCCACCAGTTATGCAATTTGCATTGGGTGACACCCGGTCGCTATTTCCCTCTCCTGCCATGCTGTATAACGTACGTTGACATGGGAGAGAGAGAGAGGGCGGGGCGAAGAACTTTACTGAGACCCCGAGGAAATGGATCGTGCGCTTATGGCTTCCTTGGCAACCAGTACAAGTGCACTTGCGAGGAACCCACTACGCTATAAAGCATTGTAATTTTTGAGAAGTAGGGAAGCAGGCACTATGCCATTTTTTGTCGTTCTAACGGAGAGCCGTGGTATCTGCTAAACGCATGTAAGGCATGATGCGCACTTTGTTGATGCTGTGCTTGATGACGATGAAGAATTATGGGCGGAGCCCTTGTAATGGGTTGGAAGCATTCAACAACCTACTCGTTGCGCAATTCGCATTGTGTGGTGCCTGGTTACAGAATTCGCGTTGTGTGACACTTCGTGCTTATTTTACTCTTCTACCACGCTATATTGCATATGGTAGTGTGGTTCCTTCCCGACATGAAACCTGTATAGGAGCTTTTTGCAAAGCAGTTTCAAGCACCGGCATGGCTCAGAGGTTGAATACTGGGCTCCCACGCAGAGGGCCCAGGTTCGAACCTCGTTCCATCCTGGAATTTTTTTCTAATTTGGTTTTTGTTTTTTGTTTTTCTTATTTCGAGCGATAGTGGTTACGGACACCGGCGGCAGCGGTGGACAACTACGGCGCCAAAAACGGCCGCTGAAGTGATCTCATAACAGCTTTCGCTGTAAAATATTGACTGGACATACATGTTCGATCTCTCATGGAATCACCCTGTAAATTAGAATAAGCTGCTGTCACGTGGTTGTGACAACGAAGAAGAGAGTAGTCAGGTTATTAAAGGCGTAACTCTTTATTTGGCTGAACCTGTGCCTGGGAAATGAAAAGTCAAATGACAAGTGATACACGCTGTACACCGATAGTGACGAACAGAGCGTCGGCCGTCGATAATTTGATCTGTGGTAAGGTGCGTCGGCTTTTATACATGTGGCATCAAACATTCGAGCCTTATCACTGGTGGCCGCCGCGTTAGTTCCAGAACTGTTTGTGTTTGCACGCTCAAGCCTAACAGAAGATTTTAAAATAATCTGGAATGTTCCCAGACATTCGGCTGCAGTTTGTGCAAGGCAATAATACCCTGCCACATGGGGCAACTTAAGTGCACTTTGAGGAGTACACTTCACTGCTAGTGTCATTTGCACACTGTCACAACGGGAACGCTTAGTGACACTCGCTGCGACGGAGTTCTAGCCTCGGTAGCAGTGGCTCGAGAATAAATGAGGTATTATCCAAAGCCGTGTTCATAGAATTTTTTTAAACTATCATTTTCATTATTAGAATATTCTTATGGATTAAAACATTCTGTAGTACCACAAAAAACTACCCTGCTATTCTCGCTCTCAGGCAGTTTACATCCGCGACTTCCAGGGGCATGCCCAGCACACGCCGCTGCGTTTGTACGTAAAGTTATTTTAAGGGCAGCTTATAGCTGTAACACATTATTACTTGAAAACTATTGCCTGAAATAAAAATATCTGTTGTGCCACTTAAGGACCCATCACCGTTACCATCATTTCCAAAGTACACGTCCCTTTCCCAATCGTGTAGCACGCCGCCAAAGTGACATTCCGGGAGTGTCGGTGCACTCGCTCAAATGACACTAAATTTGCCAGTGCGACCAGGTATAATACTTATGTAGTGGGCTGGTAACATAAAGCAGAAAGAAAGGAGCGCACTGCTGTGACCCACACACTATAAAGGGCATTGGAGAACTTGTCCAAAGAAAAGCTGTGATATTCATACATACGCGGGGAAACCATACTCTTGCTGGGAAAAATAATATGGTGTTCTGTATGTTGGCCCACTCCGAGAAGAACAAAACACAGTCACGAATATTTGCTTCCACCAATTTTCGCTGGAACAAGTACTTGGAAGTAAGGTTGTTCCCTCAAACAGTGAGCTAGTGGAGTTCACTTCCCATTAGTGTAATTGGGTCAAATGACTTAGTGGCTGCTTTGACAAACCATGTTTGTGATTTCAGCAGTGTCGAAGTGTGATTACTGCTTCTTTTTATGCACTATGTTCATTTATGCCTCATTGAAATGTTTCGTTGTTGCGCTCCAGTTGTTTTTTTAAATGTAAGGAATTTCAAAAAATAATTTGAGCGCAAACATATGGCACATTCACACACACACACCCCCATACAGGCACTAAACACGTACAGGACTCACTTCCAACTACCGTATACACTTGACTAAGGGCTGCGCTCGTGTAAGGGCCACTCCCCTCAACTTGGCAGTCCGAATTTTGCGGAAAAAAATCTCGCCAGCAAACAGCAGCGTTGTCGCGTCTCGCGTACGGCGCATTTTGCGGGAGCCACCGGATGGCAATAGGTCACCGGTGTTTCCACTACTATGGACAGCACTGAGGACAATTGGATACATGAACGGGCGGATGACCCAAGCAGCAGCGATACCAATGAAGACATCTAGCGAGGATGTCCGCAGCTAGCGGCCAGTATCCCATCATTAGGTATATGGCACGATTAATAGGTTTTCCATAAGTGGATAAAAATTGAACAAAAATTTAACACTTCCATGGAAGGGCCGTACCCCATCAAAATCGCGGAAAAAAACGTGCAGCCCTTACATGAGTGTATACGGTATTTATTCATCGCACAATGCTTGAATATATTCATCATGTGCACATGCGTGCATTACACCAGCAAAGCCAACTGCACGTATTATCAAGAACATACTTTTTTTTTTTCTTTTTCTCACAGCCTAGAATTGCTCAATTGATTTCACGGGAGACAAAGATAACGAAGGTGCGCTTATACAGCGGTGCTCATCCTTTTCAATAAAAAAGCCTCTAAAACCTCATGCGCTGTTTCGTTCTTGTGCTTCTGCCAAGAATCTTTGTCTGAGAAAATTGTGCGTCACACCCACACAATATAGCACGCACAACCAGTTGCGCATACTTGTCGTCTCTTTTACTTAATTTTTTGGGCATGCTCCCTAACTGGTCAAAATGCTGGTGGGCTACATCGTTTGCATTCATGAAGAGTGTGTAAGCGCAACTAGACAGGGACGTAGAAAGAAAACAGACAAGGACATAGCTCTGTGTCCTTGTCTATTTTTTTTCTACGCCCCTGTCTAGTCGCGCTTACCCACTCTTCATGGCTTAACTGCTCATGAACACATCTTTCGGTTTGACCAATGTACACCTTGTCACAAGATAAGGGTACCGAGTACACGACCCCCGTGGAACATTTCACAAATGGCCCGTCACGCTTCTCGCAGCCACGCTTTTGCTACTAAGTGCATTGGCACACCTTCCCGATTTTCTCGGGCCGGAAAAAGACCATGCCCAAAAATTAAGTTAAAAGAAACGTAAGTATGCGCACCTGGTTGGGTGAGTGCATATATGTGTGGGTGTAACGCACAATTTTCTCAGACAAAGATTCGTGGCAGAAGCACAAGAAAGACAGCACATGAGGTTTTAGAGGCTCTTTTTTTTTTTATTGAAAAGGATGAGCACCGCTATTAAGCGTGCCTTCACTATCTTGTTTCCCAGTGAAATTCAGTTCATCAATTCCAGGCTGTGAGAAAAAAAAGCAGTGATTCCACTCCTGCGCCAATTGCGCCAACAGCGCCAGAGTCTTGGGTTTGGAGGCGTCTATCGCCGGCAATCGCACCACGGGCGCGTCAAAACATGCAGCTTCATCTTGGGGCCGCCGAAGTCACAACCATGGACCAAGAAATATCCGCTGGGTAAACAGCGCGAGCGTGAGCGTCTCGATTCATGACGCCATGATCGGCGCCGACGCAGCTTCCGTTGTGCAAGTCGGCTCGACAGCAAAATGCATCCTCCGCAGAAGCTCGGGACGCCTCAATCGACAGTGTGAAAGTGAGGCGGCGATTCATCGGCAGACGTCGTCTGTTCCAGAAACGCTGCTGATAGCTCGTTTCAGGAGTCGCACGGCACGCAATTGAAGCAATGTTCAGTAATATCTACACGCGCGCCGCTAGAATGTCTGTAACTTATGTTTCTGGACATCGCGGAATAGAATTAGGGAAAACTAGAGCAGTGTCGAATTTGTTTTGCTTCACGCCATGGAAGATGTTTCTGGACATCGCGGAATAGAATTAGGGAAAACTAGAGCAGTGTCGAATTTGTTTTGCTTCACGTCCATGGAAGAGCACGTTGAACAGTGCGCGTTGTCACTTTTCATCAAACATACTTTATTCATGAATCTTCATCCAAAGGAGCTTTTTCGTAATTTTATTCCACCAGCACATCCGGGTTGGTAATCGCTTTTGCGGCAATACCCCCTGAAAGGCCCTGCCCTTTTGAGTTCGTGAGTGTTAGGAGCCAAATTCGAATATTTTGCTTGTTGTTTTTTTTTTTTTTTTCAAATGTCATCTTATTAATAAAAGGATGCCTCCTGGTCGGAGCAGCCGCAATTAAATCTGTTTTAATTTGCGCAGCTGTCAGTAGTAGGGCCCGTCGCTGGCGGCCCAGGCGTCGTAAGGCCCACTGTGAAGTGGCTACGGCTACGCTATGTTATGCATCCGCCCCTCGCTTTCCTGGGTCAATAGCTGACGGTTAAAAAAAAATAGTTTCCTTAAAGGCGAAGCAGTGAATGCGATAGCAAAAAATTGTATGTTATGCATAGTAAGGCTAGCAGCTAACTCTTTTGGATCCGATCTCGCGTAACTCAACAGAGCGCAGATATAAGAGAATGTGCCGCTTCTGAGACCGAAGTGGTTGCTGTACTTTCAGTTCTCTATACGTGAAGTAAGCGTTGCGAGCGCAGTAAGTTTACGATCCGTCTCCTGATGCCTGGCGAGAGAGCGTGCGCCAGCGACCGCTCCTTTCGAGCGACGCAGCGACCCCTCCCCCTCCATCCCGTCACTTCATCCTCCTTACAAAAGACGGGCGGGGCGTTTCCTCTCTGCTTGATGAGCAATCGGCGACAAGCATCGCGTGCGGAGTGATGTCATCGCATGCGCCCTCCGTGCAACGGAGACGGCCGGCTCATCTCCGCTTCAGACGCGTCGTTGCAGCCTTTACGCATGTATAACATACGATGCGCGGGAGATGTTATGCGCGAAGCGATGTTATCAATTTGGACTTTATACTGAAAATGACGGCAACGGCGACGCCAAAACCCCAATCGGGAGTGTGCGTAATTGCTATCGCAATAAAAGAGAAATTGATTATGGCAGCTTCGCACTAGTGGTGCCAAGCCTGAAGGAAGCTGGGTGTTTCTTTCTCTCTGTTTCTTGTATCTTTATTGTATCGGTTTCTTTCTATCTTTCTTTCTTTGCCTTCTCTCTCTATTGCTTGTTTCTTTCTATCTCTTTCTCTGCTTCTTTCTATCTATTTCTGTCTTCTTTCATTCAGTCCTGCTCTCTGTTCTTTCTATCTCTTGTCGTGTCTTGTCTTCCTTCTCTCTCTCTCTATGCCTTTTTGTCTTTTTATGTCTTTATTCCCTTACTTCTCTCTATTTTTTTTCTTTCGCTTTCTTTCTATTGGCCATCTTCTGTTCTCTTTTTCTCTTCTCTCTTTCACGAGTTTCACGTGCTCCACTTCGCCGAACAGAGTTTTCGTTTAAAGCTCGTACCTTCTGTACCTGGTACCTGCTCGTACCTTTTTTAACGCTCGTCCCTGCTCGGTAGTGGGGCTTGCCCCAATTTCTGTCGCGCATACCCACCTGAAGAGTTTTGCACGACGGAGCACAAGTTGTCGATGGCTTCAAACAGCTTCACTGCTAAAAAATGAGGAGCCATTCCAATCTGTAAGCTGGACGACCAGCGAAGCTTTTTAGCGTCCGGCACAGATATGACATGGTGGACACCATATTAATGAGAACTAACAGACAATAATGCCAAGGAAAGTATAGGGGGTGTTATCTGTAGTATTTAGAATATAAATGTGAAGAAAGTAAAGTGGACGAAAAGATAACTTGCCGCCGGCAGGGACCGAACCTGCGACCTTCGAATAACGCGTCCGATGCTCTACCACTGAGCTACGGCGGCGGTCATCCTCCCCTCCATTTTATGGGGTATATATGTGCATTTAAACCTTGGAGTGTTAGTCAGTGCCAATCACAGTCATGGCGGCGAGTGTGGAACACTCTCTTTCTGCCTTTGTGGCGTCACGTAGCACGTGATCTTTTTACAAGCTGGCAGCTGACCAATAATCCCTCGCATACTACCTGAAGGCATCAAGTCTGCCAGAACGAGACCCCTTGCTATGAATGAAGGAAAGAAGATGACTCTTAAGGGCTCGTTTTCTTTGTTAGACACAATATTAATGAGAACTAACAGACAATAACGCCAAGGAAAGTATAGGGGGTGTTATCTGTAGTATTTAGAATATAAATGTGAAGAAAGTAAAGTGGACGAAAAGATAACTTGCCGCCGGCAGGGACCGATGATGCCTTCAGGTAGTATGCGAGGGATTATTGGTCAGCTGCCAGCTCGTAAAAAGATCACATGCTACATGACGCCAGAAAGGCAGAAAAAGTGTTCCACACTCGCCGCCATGGCTGTGATTGGCGCTGACTAACACTCCAAGGTTTAAATGCACATATACTCCATAAAGTGGACGGGAGGATGACCACCGCCGTAGCTCAATGGTAGCGCATCGGATGCGTTATTCGAAGGTCGCAGGTTCGGTCCCTGCCGGCGGCAAGTTATCTTTTTGTCCACTTTACTTTCTTCACATTTATATTCTAAATACTACAGATAACACCCCCTATACTTTCCTTGGAGTTATTGTCTGTTAGTTCTTATTAATTGTGTCTAACAAAGAAAAGGAGCCCCTAAGAGTCATCTTCTTTCCTTCATTCATGGTGGACGCCAGTTTGATATGTAAGGCGGGTTGTCAACGGCCGGGCTGTTAACGCTCAGTACGCATTATTTTTTGCACTGCTCTCTAGAGGACACTAGGGCATGTCCTAGCCATATACAGCTTCACTTTAAAAGGAACACCAAGTTTGTTGAATCATATGTAGTCCCCGTTTAATGCACTTCCAGACACTTTCGCGGATGCTCGCCTTAAAGCAATTCTCCATCTTTCAGGCAACCCAGCGCATGCGCAAGCGATAGTCTGGAAGCACTGCGAGAATGCTCTCGCTACAGCACAGAGAGGGCCTCAGAAGGAGGGAAGCGAGTGTCGCAAGAAGTTGGCTTTCTGAGCCCAGCTAAGTGATGTCATGTTGCACCCTGCAATACAATCGACCCAGGAGAAAAAGAACCAGGCCTCTGCCTTTGAGTCGCTTTAGGGAAGTGCATTGGCGATAGTGTGAATCTTTAGCATTGAGGCACTGTTGTATGTCTTGGCGTTTGTCTACCACTTCTGCTGATAATTACTTAGATGTATTTAGAGTGTTATGTCATAAAGTACACTTTTCAGTATCCAGTATTTGTTTATTTGCTAGTTTTGAAGAAAAAACTTGCTGAATAGCTCATTCGAGAACAATCAAATGCATGACGTCAATATTTTGCATTATTGACTGAATTTAGAGTGCTCCTGAGATGATTTTCTCCATGAGATTTGCAATGAATCGAAATATTTCTAGCTTTTCATAAGAGTCCTAAAATATTCATTCAGATGATTGAATGTAAGTGCAACATACTTCTCCAGTGTACTCCAGGATGTGAAATTAGCTGCTCCATCGTGCTCCAACATGGAACTTCTTGCTGCTCCAAAGTGCTCCATAATGAAAATTTTGCTGCTCCAAAAATTGCTCCAAATCAGAAGTCCTCGGTAGCATCACTGAAAAAGGAAAAAATGTTGCCCGCATCTTCCCACGGGGGGAACTTGAGTAAATGCGTTGCAGAGTGGTGGGGGTATCACATGAATGTTGCGTAATTGGGTTTCGCAGAAGCGCGCACTGCCCGAGTGATGGATCCGCTGCTCGACGTTCACGAACGGTTGCTGCTTCTCGAGCACGACGTTCAGGATCCACAGCCCGTCGTTGCCGTCTCGCAGCAGCTTCTCGTGCACGAAGTTCCGGGTCCGCAGCTCGCTTCAAACGCTTGCGTTCAGCATCGTATGCTCGTCTCTTCGCAGCCTTGTCTTCTGCGTTGCTTGCTGTTGTTGACGCCGACGACGGTGAGGGTGGGGTAACGTTGCCTTCAACGAGTGGTGGGACGCTGATTGAAGGTACAGTTGCTTCCATCGCATCTACTCGAGTCAAGCAAAGCGTCGAGTCAAGCAAAGCGTCAAGTCAAGCGAAAGCGAAGTAAAGATGCCCTTGACTGAATTCCGAACGCGCGCTCCGCCGCTTATAGCACACCGCCTGTGTTCGATCGAGAGGAGGAGGGACGGAGAGGAAGGAGGGAGGGAGAGAGAGGAGAGGCCTGCTGCCGGCACGAGACGAGCCGAGCATGCGAAGGAGGGAGAGGAGAGGCTTGCTGCGGGCACGAGACGAGCCGAGCATGCGCAGTGGGGGTGTGGACAGCGGCCGATGCCACAGGTGCGACTAAGAAATGCTCCGCATTTAAAAAAAACTATGTTCTTGATAATATGTGCAACTGGCTTTGCTGGTGTTAATGCGCGCATGTGCCACATGATGTATTTGTTCAAGCATTCGTGCAATAAATAAATAGTTGGAAGTAAGCGCTGTACGAGTTTTGTGCCTGAGTGTGTGCGTGCGGTCTGATATTTGAAATGTTCTACCAACTAGCCCAACTACAAGTTCTTTTACAGTTTGTTTATGCATGCTTGTATGTTCTTCTTCCTTGTAATGCCCCTCCTGCTTGGGCCAAAGTATTGGCCTGTAGTATCACAATAAATAAACAAGTTCACAGCAGTGCCACTGATGCACATCTTTTGTTCTGTCTTATGTGCAACATTTTGACTAACTTGCACGCTAGCATACCTCCAATCTTGCCCAGAATTATGATATCTGAAAGCAAAGGCTGGCTTTCGCAGGACCAGCAATGCCCAGTAAATGCATTATGACATTATTCTTTTGTATCGACGGCTCATGTTTGTGCACTTAGTGATTGATTTGTCTAATTGTCTGCATTGCATAACCCATTCCACATGCCTATGCAATTTCTTGTACTATGCAAATCACGTGCTTAACATTAGTCCTGGCGTGCTTTTTCCCAACAAGGGAGCTTTGGTGGTCCAGAAATAGTGGGCATAGTTCAGCCAGTTTGTGTGGCACTCAGTACCTATTTCCCAAGTTGTTCATGTTGTGCAGGAACATCAGTGCAAATCACCAAGCACGTCCGTATTACTGGCATGCTGCACTCTGTAGGAGTTGTTGCCTTCATACCGCCTCAACAACTGTCTTAAATGCAAGAAATTTAAGGCACAAATGTAATATAGTGCCTTTAGCTGCTGGTGCAGTATTTCACAGGTTTGATGATAGGTTGTGCGTATCAGCGATGACTCATTTTTCAATAAGCGCATACTGTTGTGAGGCACTAAAGGATGTGTTTTGCACCATTCCACAAGGAGGGCTGATATTTCAAAAATGATCCTATCTCCTAGATACATCATTGTCGCTAAAGTGTTCTGGATGTTCTTGTGGTTTTTCAGCTTTACTCCGCAGTTCTGGAGTATGAGGATAGCAGCTGCTCTGCAGAGCGTCGTCTAGAAATTTCAGAAAAGCTTTTTGCTGAGGTACAGCCCTCTGAAGAACGCTTCATTCAGGTGGTGGGTGTGCGGAAAGGCCGCTCCTTGGTGCTTCGTGTGCTGCCCAAGCTAAAAGCTGTGAGTTTTTTATTTTTCTACCCTTGTGACATATTAACATTGCAATCATTTGTTTGTAGACGTTGCTGCCCTCAGTACTGGTAAAAATGTCAGTATTGTGCAATACTTTAACGCCAAGCTTTCATTGCCTCTGGTTTGCAAGCGCTGGTGGCTGCCTTTGGACAATGGGGTGTTAAGTAGAACTGTGCGATTAGCAAAATTTTGGGTGCCAGCAAATTCAATAAATATGGCTTGAGTGCAAATCGAATCGAATATTTTCTAATATTTCTCGAATATTTTTCTCATACCTTGATGTGAAATCACAGAAAGTTTGCAGAAAATTCCTAAGCATTTCTCACGAGATAGGAACATGAAAGCGTTTCTTTTGGCTCGGTTGATGAAGCACTGGAGGGTGCTGCTAAGTCGTGTTCACTAGAGGTCTTATAAAAAATGAGAAAATGCGGAGGTCGCATTGTGTTACATGATTTGTACACTAAAGCAGTGCCGTACACATTGGAGCCGGCTCAGTGCCGGTAGGAGAGGTTATGTGTTTTCCGCGCACGGCTTTTGCAGACACCATACAAGTTGCGCTTTTGCAAACCTGGCCAAGTAGCGGTTTCGCGTTAAAATGTTGCATGACAATCCATGCACTTCTTGGCAGCTGCCTGAAAATGAAAACTGTGGCTAGCTGTTGGGTAGTGACGCGGGTGACGTAACGTGCAGTATGGCCACAAGCCTGGATAACTTGATATTGAGGCATTTTTCGGGTGATACTAATGAATTTATATTGCACTGATTTTGTGGCGCTAAGACATTATTTGGAAAGCACGTTTCGCAAATCGAGTCGATCAAGTACGAAACCGAAACCACATTTGCGGCATTAGCAACAGCCAGTGGCAGATTTAGTGACATCGCCATCACAGTAAGCTCACCACAAGAGACCTTCGTAGTGCAAAGGATCAGTTGACGAGGTTGGTGCATAAAGTGGCCCATGGGCATCACATTGCGGACGAGGAGGACTGGACAGGCACTGGAGAGAGGCGCAGGAATGGTTTTAGGGGCGAAGCTCCTTAGGGTGTTGGTCGTTCCCTCCTCTGTAGTAGTAGTAGTAGTAGTAGTAGTAGTAGTAGTAGTAGTAGTAGTATAGTAGTAGTAGTAGTAGTAGTAGTATGTATGTAGCCAGCTCTAGTTTAATGAATTGCTCACTAGATGAGCAATTCACTAGATATCATAATTTACAAGACATCGTAGCGTTTCTTGATTTAATCACACTAAAAGACATACCTTGCGGGCGATATATTCTAGTGAGCTTTCAACTTTTTGTCTTAATGTACATGATAAAGAATTATTTCTACGAAAAATGCAAAGCACACCTTGAGCAAGATGTTTGATTTTGGGCGTTATGTGCAGTAAACGCCGTGCATTGTTCGCGAAGCTGGAGCACTTGCACGATCGCGTTCCGTTGGCTTTCGTTGGGCATGCTACCGACCTCGCGTCGGGAACATGAAGAGGAATGCTAGCGCGTCGTGTCTTCCCTCTAGCCTTGCCGTTAATTCTCACAGGGCGAGCAGGGAATGCGGTCGCTCTTGGCGCGCTTTCTCTTTCGCACGGGAGCGGACACTTTCCCTGCATTTCACCGATCACAAAGCAGTGATAATGAAGGGACCACGTAAACCAACAGTACAATAAAAGTTTGATGTTTAATATACACGGTGTTTCACACTCTTTATATGATGTACTGGGCGAATTTCACGGAAGAGTTCACGGTTTACCGATGATTCCCTCCGGAGCTTCGCCCCACTCATCATCATTCACCCGTGGATATGCTGTGATTTTTTTTTTTTGGAAATGGAGAGAGTGCATGGCGCACAGTGCTGTGATACTCATAACATGTGATCACCATGGCTTTCTGCCTGAATTTGCAAGCTTCTTTGGGAAAAGTAAAAAAAATTTGGAGCCTGTTTACTGGCCCTTTAAAGAAGGTTCACTGCAGTATCACTTCTAAAGTGAATTTTCTTTACCTTCTTTGGGCCAACTTGCAGATGGGACAGTTGTCTTGCACAATTCATGCAAGGCAAGTCAGCAGAGGTCAAAGTTCAATTGACTTCATTGGAAACTTTGTAGCTGTTGATTTGGGGCTTGTCCCAACACAGTTCCAACACTTTTAACACGATAGAGCTAAAGAGCTCGTTTCGCAGAAATTTCAGTTTGGTGTGTCGGTGTCGTTAGTTGTTAGCGAAAAATCAGCATTGTCCATGACTGGAAAATCAAAATAAATGCAAATTAATAAATATTAAAATAAATCTCCAGTTGAACTGGGAATTGAACAAAGGCCTTCTACGGGGCAAGCAGGTGTTCTACCTCAGAGCCACGCCCATGCTCGAAATTGCTTCGGAAAAAAAAACACTATATGAATGTTAGGTAGTACGAGGAACGTCATTAACACATATGATTGCATGGCAGATGCATAGACAGGGTGTGCACAGGTCCTTGAAACCCTTGAATACCCTTGAAAATCGAAAGTCTGTTTTCAAGGCCCTTGAAAACCTTGAATTTAAACCAGTCCTTGAAAAACCTTGAATTTTTGAATGCTAAATTTGAATTGGTATTGTCATCGTGAAAACGGTTTTCGTTGCTGAACTTTTGTCTTTTGTTTGAGTTCTGAAATGCGGCCTAGAAACCGTCCCAATTTTTGTACCTATTTAGCCGACTATCGTGGCGCCTGGCCACATTGGACTTGGTGTGAGCTCGGCGGCAGCGTTCACTGTAGACGCCGTGTCAGTGACTTAAAACGTCACCACCAGTGCTAGCGGAAGTAGTATCGGCTGTGAGCGCAGTCGCCCCATTGCTATCGCAGTCCATTGTCTCCGTCTGACTAGTCCAACGTGGCGTCGCGTTTGGGCACGGGCTTTAACCTAGTCGTGTTCTTGTGCTACCAGCGCTTTTTGGAATGGTGTGCCTTCTACGTGTTAGTGCAAGGGGTGCAAGTGATGTGTTGATATGTGAACAGTGCTGGAAAAAAAGCAAATTTCAGACTATGAGGCCATCATCGCGATACAAGCACTGGATTGCACCTGACAAGACGAATCCGCATCGGCTAAGTGCAAGCCTTGCGGCAAAACTTTTGATGTGACTGCCATGGTGATCCGCTTTAAAAAGTCAGATGAAAAGTGCCAAGCATTGGCGCAATCAAGATGGGCGGGAGCGCGTTGAAAAGCTACCTGATGCCTGTTGCGACAGAGCAGTCCACTACAGGTCTCCGTTGCAGTCGCCAAGCTTAAATGATGCTTCTAAAACGCACGAGCTTGTCACTGACGCAGAAATTCTTTGTACCTTGAAAGTCGTCACATTCCACTTCTCGTACCAGTCGTCATCCCAAGCAGGGGAGTTACCTCAACGCATGTCCCAGACAGTGAAGTGGCAAAGGCGTTTTCTTGTGGTGAGAAGAAATGCGCCTCTGTGACTTTGTATTGTGACATGTATTTTCTTTGTGCAAGAAATGTCAGACCTTTTGAGAGGAGAGCACTGTTTCTCAAGATCTTCGACACGGGAAAAAAAGATTACCTGTCGAAGAGGGCCTTGAAAATCCTCCTATAGGGGAATTCCTTGAATATCCTTGAATTTTCTCCTTTGAAACCTGTACGAACCCTGATAGAATTTCACCAGGTCAAAACATATGAGTGAGGAATGAGCGGGTGGTTTAAAGTTCTACCCATGACAAAGCGCTCAGGCGTAATTATTCATCATCAGCAGCAACATCAACACAGACAGCGAACAGCTGCATCGGTGCGCGTGTTCCTTATGTACGTGTAGGGGTACTTTGGCAATTGGTAAAAGGCAGAAATCAGAATTATGGCATAGTGGGCAATTTGCAACTGTACAGTACGCATTCTAGGATAGCTTGAAAGGGCTATGGTTCCCTTCCTTGCAGCATGGCTGAGCTGTCTATGAGAAGCGAAGCCAGGCTAGCGATTGAGAAGGCGATGCGAACGGGGCCCGATTACGCATTCTACTCTTGAAGGCGAAGCTCAAGAGTCCCCAAAATTTTTCACTAAAGGCTTGTGTTACATATGACATTTGCTTTAGTAAGCTTCACTGCAACGCAGCCATGCAATGCATTAATTAAAGTGGAAACTATAGGCGTGCATGCTACTTGGGGCCCACATCTTGTATACTAAGAGAATTGTGACCCCCTTCAGGCTCCGTATCTCTACTTGGCTGTACTGTTTCTTTTCATGCACTGCCAGAAATAATGTAACAGTAATTGATTTTGAAAGAGACCATTTGTACATCCCACACTTAAAGGTTGCTACATTTTGGCACATACTTTGTCAAGGATTGAGCCTTTGCTTTGCATGTTGCTTCACACTGTGCAGGAGCACCAGGTGGCAACATTGGCAGCTCTGCTGCGCCACTTATCATGGTTACAGCGCAAGGACAGGCACGATGGCACATTAGAGCGAGGGCTGCTCAGTGCCGTGGCAGTCATTGAGCACGCTTCTCTGAATGACCTCATTCAGCTGGCGGCCAGCTTGCTTATGAATCCAGATGCTGCATTTCCCAGCAGAGTGAGTCCCCTTCTATGACATTTCCAAGAACTTCTTTTCTTTCCTGGCCATCCACGTGACAATGTTTCTAAAAGGTTAACATGATGTAAATTTGAGCAGCATGCAATGTGCAGATACACTGTTGGATGGGCACATACTTTCTTCCTCTAAGTGCCAGGTGAGTGTCTAGCAGTTCAACTCTGTTCGGGGTTTTTCTTTTTCTGATGCAAAACCAAGCATATGTCACCCAGAACAATGACGACATATAAATCTGGAGTTACATCAGTGAAACACTGATATATCGATGTAATAAAACGAAAACTTGGGCCAGTTGGTTGTACTTCATATTTACCGGCAGCGCAACCACACACACGGACAGAGAAAAGAAGCGAAACGGAAACGGTAAATGTGATATATCGATAACTTGAAATACAAAATGTGCCTACCTGAAGCTTATTTAAAGATTTCATGCTTCTTGGAAAGCCTGTTGATTTAGTGCATGATTTGCTTCCCTAAGGCCATGATGAATGCATAAATGTTTAATTACTATTTATTTTTTATTCGCTCCTTGTGGAATCTGCATATTGGACCGGAACACCTTTCACATTCTTGAAACAGCGTGGCAGTCCACTTTTCGACAACATTAGCTGCAGGTTGTACTGCACAGTGGTTAGTTCTTCCTGCTGTTAGCAATCCTCACTGCATCACAGTGAAACGTCTATGACTGCCAGGAACACAGCATTACTGCACACTAACCAGGAGTACATCGGCATGAACTAAGTGCCAAATTTGTGCTTGCTGACTCATGTTGCCTAACATATCCACTGCAAGGCTTTTCTTTTTCCAATATGTGCATATACACAGATACTTGTTGTCTTGCCATGTTTAAAAAACTGCGCTTGGAAATTAAAAGAGCAGTTCACAATTTAAAGCCTTGAGCATGAAAAGCAGATGAATTCTGTACCATAGGGGATCACTAGAGGCCGGATTTTAGGCAAACGCCTATTTTGTTCCTTACGCTCTTATTGTGCCACTTTGTTATATGAGCACGAATTACATGCTGAGGGCTTTTATAGTGTTTTTATGCCTATAAATGCCTATTTTTGGCATTCATGCCTGTATGCATATAAGTGCTTGTAAATGCCTATTTTCAAAACCAGCACCTATGTGAACACTATTTAACCTCAAGTTTCACTTCCTGGTACAGTTTGAGCTCATTATTCATGTTTCCATGCAGCATTGACAGTTTGGAACTCTATGGGGTTCAATGTTGTCCTCTGGTTCAACCAATTCCCGAAAACAACCGCTAGCAGTTGTGAAATGGGGTGCGCCAGCCGCACCGACATGGTCCGAGCGGTTGGTGAATGCGAAATTTAAGAAAGACTTCAAAGGCCACGTGGCCTTTGTTTAGTTTGCAGTGTACTTTTTAAAGTGTTTACCGCCAGGGGAGGAACTGGTTCTACACAATTTGACCCGGCCAATAGGAAGAAGGCCCTCCTTCTGGTCTTTTAGCGATCTGGATGTCTGCTCCAGCTCTACCATTTTCAGTCATGCCGAAAAAGACACAGAGGTGTGTGTTGATTTGACAGTGACTCACCATGCTACAGAATAAGCGGAGAGACCGTGTTCTGCAAAGCGTGCATGACAAAGGACAATTGCACGGCTACATTCAACTGTTGGTGCCTGTGTACCACCTTAAACAATAAAGGGTTAACAGCGAAGCTGTTTAAGCTCATCATGATTTGTCTGTCATAAACAGAAATGATCATCATCGTGAATTGCACTCTCTACATCTTCGTCCTCTTCTGCTTCGCTCCCAGAACAATTTCTCCGGTGTGGCCTGTAGTACCGTGATGGGTGAGAGAAAGAAAGAGAAAATGAGAAATTCTTCGTGAAAAAAAATTGTTCACGAGGCGAGATACGAACCCACTTGCCCTCGATCGAAGGCAAGCATCTTAACCACTCGGCTATCCAGGCATGCTAGTAGAGCTTAGCATAGCCTTGTATAGTATAGTGTAGCAAGCGGGGCAGGAAAGGGAAGTGAGCATGAGGAGGAGGGAAGAGAGTAAAGCATGGCATAGGAAGATGAGAAAGATAAGAGAGGGATAGAAGATGGAGGAAGCAAAGGCGAAAATGCTATAGGCCCGTGTACTTAGATTTAGGTGCATGTTAAAGAACCCCAGGTGGTCTATATTTCCGGAGCCCTCCACTACGGCGTCTCTCATAATCATGTTGTAGTTTTTGGACGTTAGACCCCAACAAAAAAAAAAAGGAGCAAGTGAGCGAGAAATGAGGAGGAGAAAGAAAGAGAAAGAAAAATGAATAAATAGAAATAAACTGAAAAAAATACATGGAAAAAAACAGAGAAGGAAAAAGAAAGAGAAAATTTGCAATACTTGGCAAAACAGCAGAAGCCATTACTAGATGGGTGCCCATCAGCTCCACTGTCTCTTTAGCATTGCACCTCCAGTGCAAGCTACGTTCATTTTTTTTTGTTTTCCTGTCGTAAATAGAGGTTGCACACATCTTCCTTTAAAATTATTTGCATTTATGTAAAAATTTATTGCGCCTATATTTATGATATTGGGGGCCTAAAACATTGTTTTGCCTGCCTATTTTTGGCACCTAAAATGTGCTCCTTTAGCCAAAAATCCGGCCTCTAGGGATCACCATCGCATCTGGTAATGGGTTTCGAGGTTAAATTTTGGTGTCAGGGGTTTTTTAAAACGTACATTGTGCCTGCACGCATTATTTGTGTGCTTGGGAACAAGAGTCCGACATATCACAAATTTGTCGCTCTGGTTAGGGCTTTAGCAGAACAGACTGTTGGGATAGTTGGCTATCCATGAACAGTGAAAGAATCAGCGCTAAAAATTGACGATAATATGTGTTATCGCATATTACTTTTTTTGTATTATACTTGATTTTTTTGCTCTATGTTTCCAATGCGATGTTGTGCACACGCAACACCGTGATTATATTGTCATGCAAAGTTCAAGAAGCACACTTTAATTAATAGTAGAGCTGTGCGAATAGGAAAATTTCGGGTGCGAAGCGAATTCGATATATAAGTGGTAGTGCGAATCGAATCGAATATTTTTCGAATATTTCTCGAATATTTCTAGAATATTTTTCGAATAGTTCAAAGCAAAATTTCAGAAAAAAAAAGTTAAGAGAGGATTCCTAAGCATATTCTTATGAGATAGCAACGTGAAAGTGTTTCTTTTCGCTAGGTTGATGAAGCACTGGCGGGTGGTGTTTCATAGTTGTCTTATCAAGAATGAGGCAATGTAGAGGCCGAATTCTATTTATGTACATGATTTGGTGCAACCAAGGTGTTGCCGACAACACTTTACACATGATAGGCAAAGATGCCATTTCCTCAGCCTCTCCTCCTCTTTCAACTTTTGTGGAAGCCCAAATGATGTGGTGGACAAGGGCATGCTTCCTTCAAGTCCGAGTTCCAAGTCTGCCTCGTAGACGTCATATATAAGAACATCTGAAATTTTGGATGCTACAAAGCTTCGGCTTCTGATTTTTCTGAGTTCTTGCCCAAATTTCAGGTCCAAAACAGCATTAATTGAGCCCCCACCTCTGCCACATCTTTCATCTGCACGTTCGAACCAGCGCTTTCTTGAATTAGTACATTTACGATCGTAGCAGAGCTTGAAAGGCAGCTTTGCCGCAATACCGGGTTGTGATGAGGGGAAGCATATTAAAAATCTAGGGACCACTTCCAATCGGACGCTGACTGTCTTGGTAAAGTCGACCGTAACGGAGCTAGAAAGGCAGCTTTGCCGCAATACCGGTGTGATGAGGTGAAGCATATTAAAAATCTAGGGACCACTTCCAATCTGACGTTCACTGTGTCTTGGTAAAGCACGACCGTAACGGAGCTTGAAAGGCAGCTTTGCCGCAATGCGAGAGTGTAATAAGGTGAAGCATATTAAAAATCTGAAGGGGTCCATTTCAATCGGACGTTGACTGTATTTGTTTTTGGGAAGTTCAAATAGTTCAAATAGTAAAATTCCAGTGCGAATCGAACAGCAAACACTATTCGAAAAATATTCGAAATTTTGAATATTCGCACACCCCTAATTAATAGCTTAAACTGGGTGAACTTGTGCCCTATAAACAAACAAGTCAGAGAAAAATGCCTATGTATACACTGCAAGAATGCCTTTCTCTTCTCCACCAGAGTTCGGCACCTCTTCTTCTTTTCTTGTCCCGTGCAGTTCGCATGTGCCTGAGTTGTCAGCGGTGATCCTGGCGTGCTCCATCGACGCTTTGCTTCCTCTCTTTCGCACGCACGCCATAGACAGCGTGGAGGGCGTAGCAACTGCTGGTGCATGTAATTTGAATGTATCTGGCGTCGATATGTATTGAGCTCGGTGGGTGTGACAAAAATAAACAGTTGTTAGTAGCGCCAGTCCTTTGTGTTCTCCTTTTCGTGCTTGTCAATTTTTAGCACTTATTCTTTCAGCGTTCATGGTCAGTGCTCACTTTCTGTAATATTTTACTGTGGCACTGTATGGATATTCAGGAAACTCATTGCTGTATGATGACAGTAGCCTTCCTGTAATTTCTTTACTGAATTTTTGTTTTTTCAGTATAAGGTCATTATATTTTCACTTCTGGATGAACTGCCAAGGCCGAGCAGTTGTGTGCTTCGTGTGGATAGTCATGTTGCGGATAACACTGGTCAATATTCTTTGACCATTTTTCAATTCTATGTATTGTTGGGTGCCCCCTATGTTTACCTGACACAAATTTTCATTTCAGTTTGCTCTCCGTGTGGCCTGGGCTATTGTAGTACAAGCAGAACAACATTTTCAGCGCGAGGAAGGTGGCCAGACATTCAGCAGTGAAGTTCACAAGAAATGGTAAGCCTCCATGCCATGTATGCCTTTCTGGGGTCACTTGGTGATGTTGCAGGCATTCTTTGTAGAGGCATTCCTGTGCAATTAATACATAATTGTCCCGCATCATCATCAGCCTACTTTTGTGTCCACTGCTGGGCAAAAGCCCCTCCCAGATGTTTAATTGACCCTGTTTTGTTCTATCTTATGCCAGCAAGCATGCTAGTTTTTCATCAGTGACAGTCTAACTTTTAGGCTGTGCTTCCCATTCCTTGGTCTGACTGTTGCTCAGATAGTTTTCTGACCTATGCAATGCATGGCCTGCCCAGTTTCATTTTTTCCTCTTATTGTCCCCTAGGTTGTTTGCTCCCTATTTACTCTTCCCATCTATTAATTTTATAGGTCATTTTCTGCCAATGCCAAATTGTGCACGCACGCCTGACACACAACTTTTTACTCACAAACCATGAACAACCAACCTGTGAAAAATGTCAAGAAAAGTTATGCACATCATAATCACATTCCCCATACCAGCTATGCAGGGACAAAAATATTTCGGCCAACTACAGCTGAACCTCGTTAATATGTACACGCCTTAAGCGTACTAACGGTTAAAACGTAGTTGCGACGAATCCCCGACCGAGTCTCATAGAGCCTAATGCATTCGCTGACCGCTTAAGCCGTAGTGCTTCGCCGTACGCCTACCGGTTAGTGCGTACCCGGCGTACCACAATAACGTTTTGTGCCATAAAATTTCACTGCGCCGCTGAATTTTCCAACGCCACAATGTGCCGCCAAAGGTTTTCAGTCTTTTCGAGAAGTGCGTAGATCAGTCGATCACTGATTCCGACTTCCGCACGATTGCGGCGACGCCTTTGCGGGTAAGCATTGGGAAAGAACGAAGGTGAGGCGGCGGCCACCGACGAACGCGCCAGCATGACTTATCGCCGACAACCTTATCACAATAAGTATCTTCACATATCTGCTCGGGCACGCGTGCGGCGCAGCACTGCTTTAAGCCTACTGCACGCTTTTAATAGGCGACAACCTGAACGCGCTGGGCCTCCGATCTCTACCGCCTCGTTGTGCGGGGTCATGTTCAAGCGCGCGCCGCTTTGTAGAATCGAAAGCCGCTCGCTGTTGCGGAGTTGAGCGTTGCTAGTCGTGGGCGACGAGAAACCTCTTTGCATAGACGCTATCCGCTAAGCGCACGCGTATGGTTCAGCAAGCATAGCGCTGTTGTAACCATACTGCACGCTTTTATTGGGCGACCACCCAAACGCGCTTCCGTCCGCTGCCAGGACCGCTAGAGCGTCGCGGAGTGCGCATCGCTTGCAGGAAGTTCGTCATCGCCGCGTTAACCGAACAAGCTCATCTGTGCTCATCGCCGCATCTATGCACGGTCTGGAGCGAAGTGGGTACGAAGAACACTCCCACGACAAATGCACGCATGCGGTACAGCAAGCGGCCCGGCAGTGATGGCTTGAGCTGAGAAGGCGACACGCTGCACGCAACTAGCCAGGAGACGATCGGCTCCACGCAGCCGTATGGCGTTTCACTGGAACTGTGTCAGTTTTCATTTAGTAGCAGATCGCAGTACAGACGCTCACACATATATCATGGAAAGCCGACACTGTCCGTTCTGTCGCTACGTTGGCCACTGCGTATACCGGACCCTGTAATAGTTCCGAAATGCTCCTTGGCGTCGCCACCGCACGCTGTCGGCACTATTGGACGGTCGTGCGAGAGTACCAGAATCTTTTCTCCTGTTTGGCAAAAAGAAAGAAAAGGCTTTGCAGTGGGTACTTTAGGCAATATTTGCTGTGGCGCTGTATTTATTTCTTTGCTGGCGGCGATGGCGTACGCGAGGAGATGCAAATTTTTACTTGGTGGTTAATGCGTACTACCGTTTAGTGTGTAGTTATGCGGCGTTCCCGGCAGGTACGCATTAACGAGGTTCCACTGTATACAAACACACGCCTATCCACTCTGCTCAATTTCTTGGAGATTATTCTCGTACCCTTGTCCACTGTGCTGAACTTCTTAAGAGAATGTGGCTTTTTAAATAAGCTTTAAACAACATCATTTCACCGTTCATTACCTAACACCCTGTGCCTGGCACAGCATAGCCTCAGCTGCTTTTGCGCTACAAAAAACCAAATCAACAACAGCCTCTTGCTTCTTGTTTCATTACTAGCTTTTCAGTTCTGCCTCATGTGTTAGTACTGTACTGGCAGATTAGTACTGTACTGGCAGAATGCAATGACTGTTCTTCCTTATAGACTGATATAAGCCATCGGTCATGATTTGGAAATGTTTGCCACATTTGTAGTAGAATCTCAATGATACGATGATGGTTGATCCAAATCTCATGATGATGCCACTTTCATAAATGTCCCATGCAAACTACGTTGTTTAGTATATGCTACGATACTGGCTCATGCAACTGGTTTCTGAACTTGTTATGGTTGTTACGAACACACGAACCATTAGGGCAAGCAAGTAAGTCTCACAAAGGGGGAGTGCCACTCTCCACCCTTGCCTCCCTTCAGCCTGCGGTAGCAAGGTGATGGGGAAAGGAGCCAAGCGCCCATTCCTACTGGCATGTGCCATTACATACGCTATTTGCTCACACAGGTTCACAAGACTGATCGATAGGCTGGTAAGGTTGTGCATTGCTTCTTCCAATGACATAAACTGAGTGCATAGCCTGGACAGTTTGCTTGTTGGGACACACTTCACAGTTTTGCCGCTTTTGCGGCCACAAAGCGGGTTTCCAGGCAGCTCAAGTATTGCATGATGAAGAATTGCTCTCATGTCTGGCAATTACCTACATGAAAGCATTATTTTTATAGCGAGATCACAACAACGGCCGTTTTTGGCGCTGTAGTTGTCCGCTGCCGCCGGTTTCCGTAACCGCTATCGCACGAAATAAGAAAAAAAAACAAATAAGAAAAAATCTCCAGGATGGAATAGGGTTCGAACCTGGGCCGTCTGGCTGGCAGCCCAGTATTCTACCACAGAGCCATGACGGTGTTTGAAACTTCTTTGCAAAAAGGCCCTATACAGGCTTCATTTTGGGAAGGAACGACGTTAACATATGTATAATATAGCATGGTAGAAGAGTAAAATAGCAACCAAGCATCACACAGAGCGAATTCTGTAACCAGTCACCGCACAATGCAAATTGCGCAACAAGTGGGTTGTTGAATGCTTCCAACTCATTACAAAAGGCTCAGGCATAATTCTTCGTCATCAGGCACAGCATCAACAAAGGGCACATAATGCATCACAGGTGTTTAGCGGGTACCACGGTTGCCCGCGAAACGACGAAAAATGGGCGTCACACAATGCGAATTTCGCAACTAGTGTGCCATCTAAAGCTTCTGAGCCATTACAAAGGACTCAGCCATAATTCTTCTTCGTCATCAGCCACCGCATCAACAAAGTGCACATAATGCCTTACAGATGTGTAGCAGGCAGAGTTGCCAGATTCTACCAAGTTAAGAGCTCACAATCATTACAAAAGAAGCCCATAAAAAGCAGTGCGACTTTCGCAAGAAGCCCAAGAGAAGCAGTAACTTAATGAATTTTCCCACTATTGAAAATATTTTGATACTAATAATGTCACCCGAATACGAAGGGAACTTGAAAAACCACCTTATTTTGTACAGCGAAAATATGCGCAACTATGAACGACAGCACATGTTTACTTTTTAACGTTGTCTCCAGGGAAGTCTCCATTCGATTGAATGTGCGTTTGCCAGTTCATGACTAACGTTATTTGTTGATTCCTCCAACGTATGTTTGGCTTCTACACTCAACTACTCAAAGTAATCTACAAGCTATTAGTGAACGTTATGATCACTAGATAACTATATTTGCTGGGAAAATGCAAATAAGCCCAAAAAGGCGACAAGCGACTGGCAAATTCCACAAGCGACTCGGCGAAAAAAAAAAGCCCAAATCCGCTTATTAAAAGTGGAAATGGCAGCTCTGGTAGCGGATACCTCGCTTCTCTGCAGAATGATGAATAATGGTGTAGTGGGTGCTTCCCAACTTCACAAAAATTATGATTTATGGCATAGTGGGTACCTTGCAAGTGTACTTGTATTAGTAGCCACAAAAGAGTTTACAACGGGCTCTAGAAATGCCGCTCTTCCAGCTTTCGCTGTGACTGTGCTGCGCTTTCCGCGCAGGCCTGGCGTTTTTTCTGTGCAAGTAATGTAGGGTGCCTACTAACCGGGAAAACTGGGAATTCTCAGGGATTTTGAATAGTCTGGAAATACTCAGGGAAAAGTCGAGGAAATTGTGCTCCCAGAGAAAATCCACAGTAACTTTATTGAAATGGAACAAAAGTCGCGGTAAAGCTGGCTCGAGATTTTGTGAACTTGTTTTCAAATCGAACGGCCGCTGCGGGGAAGGGGCACACATCGATGCTCTCCTCGCCTTCAGAGCGGTGGAGTGGGAGAGAATCCAGCTAATGCTTGGCATTCAGGAACCATGAACCACGGCGCATCGTATCGCGCAATGTTAGGGTCTTCTGTCACTACGCAGTGTAGTTCTGTATTCTTTGTCGCGCGTGCTGTGCGTTCGCATCTGATATGGTGTTTTTGTTGTCCCCGCATGTCAAGAAACAAGTGTGATTAGTTCTAGAAGTGGTAGCAGTAGATATAACGAGCTTGAGTTATCTTGCAAGCGATCGCGATTCTTCAGGAAGCGGATGTCATCGAAAAGGCTGGTACCTTGCAAGCCATCTCGATCGGCAAGAAAAAAGACAACGACGCTTGTTGGCAGTTATCGGAATAACCTACCATCATCTATAGTGAACATACGCAATCCAATTCTTTTGAAACATGCTCTTATGAACATGATCTAGAGTTGTAAAATTCTGCCTTTTTCTTCTTTTTTCTTCTTTTTCTCTTCTTCTTTGGTGCTCTGCGCTCGTGCTCTTGTACTTTGTCTTCTTATCATTACAGATTCTATCTGATTTAGTCAATCCAGCGGTATGTTTTGTATAACCAGTGTTTATATCGGTGTTATCCTTTTCTTTTTGTCTTTATTGTATATTGATACTGTACTCACTTGATTTATTGTTATGCTTTTCTTTCTTCTCTCTTCGTATCTTGTTCCATGTTACATATAATCGTGTACTTGCCCCCCCCTCTATAATATACTGTATGTACCTTGAGGGTATTTCAAATAAATAAAATAAATAAATAAATGATCCCGAGCTTCAGAGATGCTATTTAGGACTCTGTGAAGAATAGAATAAATTTCCAGGCGAGAGCGAGCATAACTAACAGGCCCATTTACAGCAAGTGAAAGCTTTTTTTCTTCTTTTTTTTCCTTTTTTTTTTCTGGTGAGAGCACTGCTGAAACAAGTTTTAGGCAGTCGACCGGTATTTTTTGAGGCTGCAGCTCGCAATTACCAGCCACACCACGCACGTGGATGTTTTGCTACAAAGCCGAATTACAAAACTTTTCAGAGCCAAGGCATAGCGGCGACCGAAATTCGCGACACTGGCATGGGCCCCACTTGCTCAATTCGGCGTGTGTTGCCGGAAAACAGAAACGTGGCCACCATAATCTGATGTGCTGTAATTCAGGCTGTTGCCGTGCTTTCATGTGATCTTAGCCCACAGCTATATTGCTATATATGTTTTTTTTTTTTTTTGCTATAGCAATTATGTAGACACTCCAGGCGAATTTTTCACCTTCGCCATGACCTTCCTTATCAAGTCTAAATCACGATTACATCACCCCGCGCATCGTATACTCTGTGCGAGTGAAAGTGATTGAGCGCTGCCAACGAACGGGGCGTAAGCAGAGATGAAACGAGCCGACCGTCTCTTTCGCGTGATGGGCACATGGAGATAGGAGCCGGAGGGTTGGGGAGGGGGGGCTGCTTGAGTCCGACAGGAAGTGCATACTTTGTACCAGCGGGTGTGGTCACGTGTGCCACGGTATGAGGGGATCAGCAGATGGCTCATACCTTTGTAGGTGTTGTGCTCTAATTGCGAAACTTCCATTGAAGCCATAGCAGTGGCGGATCCAGGAAGGGGGAGGCGGTAGCAGTGATCCCCCCCCCCCTAGCCAGGCCCTGCCCCCTCCCTTCAGTGCCTGTTGTCCACCTCCTTTGTCAGGCTGCCTGTTGAGTTTGCCCCCTTTGTCAGGTTTCTTTGCCTACCACTGCCCAAAAGGGATAAAGAGAATCTTGTCCCTGCTCTCTATCTCGCTCCTCATCGATCTACCCTTTCCTGCTTCCCTATGCACATTTCCAACGAAGGCTTCTGAGGCACCGCCATAATCCCCTCTGGCCTGTTGTAAATATGCATGACCCACCAAAATGCACTGCTGAGGTTGTGGCTTCAGCCTTTGTACCCCCCCCCCTACCCGATCGGATAATGGACCCCCCATGCTCCCACAGTAGGCACCTAGATCCACCCCTGAGCCATAGATAGGTCACTTCTCTTACTGCAGCGGCTGCGTTTCCTGAAGGAGTGAGCTGCTAGCCTATATTCATATAAAATTCTTATTTGTTGCCATCGGATTCACTATTTTGCTTTCGCGGTGAAACTGGGACTCTTTTTTTTTAACATGTGATGGTTTTCGATGTTGCGCATTCATGGAGAGCAAATGTTCTGGCTGGGCAACATGATACCAAAGGCGTTGCACTTCTCTAGGCAACACGCAAGGATTTGACAACAAGCCGCAGCAGCAGAATAAGCGTAATTCCACAGTGCGTTAAACCTGCATTTGTTTTGTCTTTACATGTGACACTCTGCCAAGGCATGTAATTGTGATTGCTGCACCTCAAGCTCAACAAAATTGACTTTTTTCAGGCAAAAAAAAAAAAAACTTTTTCATGTTGCCATATTAGTCGAGCATTCTTGTGGCATTTCCAGTTTAAAGTTAGTCCTTCGGCAACTATGCCGTGCATGAAAGGTCGAATTTCAGTTTAACGAAGTAACAATGTGAATTGCCGCTTTTACCAACTTCGCTATATTGAGGTTTAACTGTTCTCTGTACTATTCAAATGGGATTCAGTCATTTTTATTTTTAACGTGCGTACTAGAGTGACATCATCCAGTGACATGGTGTCTACCCATCTTGACATAAAACAAAGTTCTGTTTCACTCAGGGTATTTTAGCAAAAACACTCGGGGGGAAACCTGAAAAACTCGGGGAATTTAGAAATTTCAACTTGGTAGACTCCCTGGTAATGGCACACATGCCACCAAACTGGCACCTCGCTCAGCAGACTAAAACCAATGTCGGCGTGTCTAACCACTAAGCTGCAGATGCATTTCTTATTGCCGTATTTTTTTAAGTTCAGTTACACTGTTTCTACTAATGATAACATTAGATGCATGTTTTCTCTGAACATCATTAAGTATGCGCACACACAAACCTCGCAAGCATGCGAGCAGACATCGTCTCGTGGCTTCCAAAGTAAAATGGCACCAGCACATTGTCTGATGGGTTGTGGACAGCTCGACAACAAAGGGCATTGGTTTACTTCGCTGTCACTTCATTACTGGCGTAGCAAGGGATTACAGGAATAGGATCACTGATGCCTTTGCAAAAAGGCCAGGACTTTGCCAGTAGCAGCAGTGCACAGTTGCTGTGGGTGCATCTCGGCATGCTGGCGCGCATGCATTGGTAACTGTGTGAGGCCAGCCGCTGACATTTTGTTCCACACTTATAAAAAATGATTTATTTTACCGTAAAATTTCGAGCAAGCGCACCCCCCCCCCCCCAACTTCACTGGCAATTTCAAATATCCGTGCCGTTCCGGGAAAACGCCCCCCCCCCCTTCCACCGCTCCGCGACAACGCGCCCAGGCAACAGTGGCGACGACGTGCGATGCTTACTAGTGTTGGACCAGGCGCCCATCCATAAGACGCAAGCCGCTACAAATGCCTTCGAGGAGCACGACACCAACGAGCTTTACCTGCCTGCGGGGTGCACGAGCATCCTGCAGCCTGCTGACGTGTATTGGAATAAGCCATTCAAGTCCACCTTGCGGCGTTTGTGGGAGCAGTATATGCGTGAGGAAGTGCGAACACCGAAAGGAAACTTGAAGAAGCCGTCGCGCTATTATGTGCTCGATTTTGTTGCCGAGGCGTGGGCTGCTGTACCTGAGGAGACAGTGGCACGGTCCTTCAAGGGATGCGGCATTAGTAACGCGCTCGATGGCTCGGAAGACGGCGACCTGCACAGCGGACTGCCCGATGTTGGAGCTGTAGTGCCAGAAGACCGCGGCGGACTTCAAGAGGAATGCTGCGACCTGTTTTTTGCAACTGACTCGGAGGAGTCTTTTGATGGTTTTGAAAGCGATTACAAACTACAATAAATCCTGGGCCTAAATAATGTTCCCTGTAATAAAATTTTAAGCCATGTACACTGCGTGCTTTCTTTTTTCTTTTTTTTTTTTTTTTTCAATCGTGAAACTTTTGCCGCCATCTTGAATTTTGGTGCTGTTTTGAGATAGCGCCCCCCCCCCCCCCCCTTTGCCGGCAATTTCGACTTCGTTGGGGGCGGGGGGGGGGCTTGCTCGGAATTTTACGGTAGGTAGTGCTAGAGCATTGTAAGTGAAATCACTTTGATGTAGCATAGATTGGGCATTGGAAACACTGATGCAATGTTTCCTGGAGTTCTCTAGCATTTTGCACAGTCCAATCTCCTTGTTCCCCCTATAGATATCAGTAGCATTAGCTATGAAATCTTTGCACAGTTTTGTGCATTCTATTTGACAAAGCACCCACCACGACATTACTCGTCATTCTGCGGAGAAGCGAGGTACCATCTGCAAGGCATTATGTGCACTTTGTTGATGTGACAGCTGATGACGATGAAGAATTATTGCGGAATTCTTTGTAATGGCTTGGAAGCTTTAAACGACCCTCTAGTTACATCATTCGCATTGTGTGACGCCCGGTCGTTATTTCACTCTCCCACCATGCTCTATGACATGCGTTAACGTGAGAGAGAGAAAGAACTTTATTGAGACTTAAGAAGGGCGTCGACTTGGGCTTGTTGGTTTGTCATCCTCGTAAACTGTTGCGCGTAAAAGACGTAGACAGGGAACACAAATTGCACCATTTCCCGCTAACGGGGACCATGAGCGATGCGAAGCCGGAGCACTTGCACGATCGCGTTCCGTTGGCGTTCGCTGGGCATGCTACCGACCTCGCGTCTTGCAACGCGAAGAGGAACGCTACGCGCGTCTTGTCTTCTCTCTAGCCTGGCCGTTAATTCTCACAGGGCGAGCGGGGAACGCGGTCGACAGGCGCGCGAGAGGGCGGTAGCGTAGGAGAGGAGAGAGAGGGGGAGGGTGCGCACATGCCCTGGTGCTCATCGCGGCGTTGCGCAGGAGAGAATTTCGGCATGTCTAGCCTGCGTTTCAAAGATTGAGAGGGGAGAGGGGAAACGGGAGAGGGGTAGTGGAGAGGAGGAGTGGAGAGGGAAAGTGCTGAGGGGGGAATGGGAGAGGGGAAGTGGAGAGGAGGGGTGGAGAGGAGGTGTGTGGAGAGGGTATGCGCATGCGCAGTAAGGGTGGTCACGCCGCACACCACCACCACCACCACCACCACCACCGGATTGAACTCCGCTATAAGATGCTTCACATCTAAAAGACACCATGGAGTGCACACTGTCAACAAATTTATTGAGACCCTGAGGAAATGGATCATGGGGTCCTTATGGGCTTCCTTGGCAACCAATAGAAGTGCACTTGCGAGAAACCCATTACGCTATAAATCATCATAATTTTTGTGAAGCAGGGAAGCAGCCACTATGCCATTTTTCATCATTTTGCGGAGAATCTTGGTACCCGCTAAACACCTGTAAGGCACTATGTGCACTTCGTTGATGCTGTGGCTGATGGCAATGAAGAATTATCGCAGATCGCTTTGTAATGGGTTGGAAGCATTCAACAACCCACTCGTTGTGCAATTCCCATTGTGTGACACTTGTTTACAGAATTCGCGTTGTGTGATGCCTGGTTGTTATTTTACTCTTCTACCACGTTACATTACATATGTTAATGTGGTTCCTTCCCGACATGGTCTTTTTGCAAAGCAGTTTCAAACACCGGCATGGCTCTGCGGTAGAATGCTGGCCTCCAACGCAGAGGGCCCAGGTTCGAACACCGTTTCATCCTGGAATTCTTTTCTTATTTCGTTAATTTTTTTTTAATTCACGCGATAGCGGTTACGGACACCGGCGGTGGCGCACAAGTACCGTTGGCAAATGCAGTGGTAAGTTATCAATACCCCAGAGTGCATACACCGCAGATCAGAGTGGAACGACTCACATATGTCAGAACACAGACTGCTGGGTGTTACTAGTACCCACTGGTGGCCGTCGCCATTGTAATTGGGTCGGTGGAGGAGGTAATCGCGAACAGCGAAATGGTGGGCTTGACGACGCAACGCGCAAGTGGATGGTCTTGCTGATAGGTCAGTCAGCAAGTCTATCAGTGAGGCAACCCATTGACCCTTGCACTGTTCAGCAGCGATGGTGTGAATGTCGATGGAAGAAACAGCAAAGTGAGACACTAAGCTGTGGGCATTGTCGTCGGGCAAGGGAGAGCGCGACAGGGCGTCAGCGTCAGCATGCTGGCGTCCGTTGCGGCACAGCACACGGATGTCGTAGTCTTGCAGGTGAAATGCCCAGTGGGCGACAAGGCCTGAAGGATCCTTCAATGACGACAACCAGCACAGTGCATGATGGTTGGTGACAACATCAAATGGGCAACCATACAAATAAGGTTGGAACTTCGTAAAGGCCCAGATGATTGCCAGACAATCTTTCTCTGTAATGGTGTAAATGGTCTCCACTTTAGTAAGCGTATGACTTGCATATGCCACGACATATTGCCACGCCCACTTCTTGTTTTATTTTGATGTATTCGAGTTTGACCAGCAAGGACGGTTATCATCGCTCGGCGCTGTCCGCGCCGCAGTGTTCGAGAAGCTTCGCAATTGTAGTAGATCTAGATCGTTTTGTTAAGATTGCGCGCAGGACGCAAATAGTCTGCAAGCTCAACCACCAGTGATAAGACTGGAAAGTTCGATGCGTGATGTATAAAAGACAGCGCGTCCCAGCCATGAGCAGTTTTTTTGATGACCGACACTCTGTTCACTGCCATCAGTGTACTGTGTGTACTATTGCTGTAGTTTGACTTTCCTTTTCTTAGCCACTAGTTCGGCCAAATAAAGAGTTTCATCTTTGACACGCCGCCTGCTGCCTTCGTCGACGTCACGACCCCGTGACATCTGGTGGAGGTGCTGCTTCGTCCATGTTCCGGACGCCTCCGCAAGACCATGATCCAAGTCCACGTCGTCAATAAGAAGACCCGAAAGACATCCCGGATTATCGAGCTAGCCGCAGGCAGCTAGGACTACAACCCGAGTTCGAATCCCTACCTGACATTACAAGAGCCAAGACGACAAAGCAAGCGGCCACGATGACAACACCTGTGCAGCCTACGCCACTCCATCTTCAGCAGCCCAGGGAGCTGCCGAAATTGTGTGGGTCATCGAGCGAGGACCCTGAAAGCTGGCTGGAACATACGATCGGGTCGCCGTCTTCAACCATTGGAGCAGTGAAGACAAGCTGCGGCATGTCTACTTCGCCTTAGAAGACGCTGCTAGGACGTGGTTCAAGAACCAAGAGGCCACTGTAACATCATGGGACATTTTCCGAACCAAGTTCTTGACCACATTCACTAGCGTCGTCCGCAAAGAGAGGGCCGAAGCTCTGTTTGAAACTCGCGTCCAGCTCCCCAACGAAAACGTCACGCTCTTCACGGAAGAAATGACCCTATTTTCCGCCACGCAGAGCCCAACATGCCTCAAGAGAAGAAGGTTCGTTTCCTCATGTGAGGAGTAAACGAACAGCTCTTCACTGGACTATGAGGAATCCACCGAATACCATCCAGGAATTTCTCTCGGAGGCAACAACAATAGAGAAGACCTGGAAATGCGAACCGCCAGTACAACCGCCGTTTGATCCAAGACAGCGCAGCGGTTCAAGCCGTCGGCTCCGACGATCTGCGCAAGACCATAAGGGCCGTAGTGCACGAAGAAATTCATCGAATGTTCCCATCGTGCCAGCCTCAAGCTGCCTCGATCACAGACATCGTCCAAGAGGAAATCCAGCAGTCCGCTAGACATCCCCGAGTCAGCGCAGCGCAGCTGCAAGCAATGAGCTACACTGCTGCAGCCCGATGCAACACTCCCGCTCCTCATCCACGTCAAGACGCCGTGCCGCCGCAACAGTTCCGCCGCCACCACAGACGTCGTACCGCCCGCCAGCTGGCCAGCGATACACGCCGAGGAAGACCGACATTTGGCGCTTTCCCGACCACCGCCCACTATGCTACTATTGCGGAGAAGCTGGCCACACTTCGTGGTTTCACCGTTGACGCGTCGCGTCCACAGCGGGGTGAACGATCACGCGACATCGCCGGCTACCTCGCAGGAGCGCAGTAGACACCCCGACAACCTTCCCGTTCGCCGTCGCCAGGCCGCTACTTCTCCCCCCAACGCCGACCATACACTGGCCCAACTCGAGGCCGGTCACCTAGCCTGTTCCTGGAAAACTAAGGGCAGCAACCAATGGAGGTGCGGTTGATGTACGACGGAGTACTGAAGATCCTCCGTCGCCGCGACAAAATCTAAATAACACGCCGCAAGCCAAACGGAGCCCTGACGTCGAAACTTCGCGGCCACAAGAAGACCTGACGACGCAACGGGGAAGCAGCAGAACAAACTGATGTAGCCATGACCCGGCGCCACGACCTGACTGCAACACGAGATGACGAACTAGTGACCTCAATGTTCTTATCGATGGCCACAGCGTCACAGTTCTCGTCGACACCAGAGCCGGCTATTCTGTCATCAGTGGACCGTTCGCCACGAAGCTGTAGAAAGTTAGGACAGCTTGGGAAGGCCCCGAAATCCAGACAGCTGAAGGTCATCTAGTAACGCCGGAGGGAGTCTGCACAGCAAGACTCACCATAAACAACCGGATTTATCCCGCGAACTTCGTAGTCCTGCAGCGTTGCTCAAGAGATATTGTCCTTGGCATGGACTTCTTAAGCCTTCATGTTGCATTCATCGACCTGAGATCCAAGTCGATAACACTATCCACAGAAAAAGCACTACTGCTGCACACTCCACCAAGACAAGAAAGCACGCCTTGAATGTGCTGGAAGACCAGGTCACGATTCCCCCTCGCTCCAGCGCCATCATTTCCGTCAGCACTCAGAAATCAGCAGACCTCAAAGGTGTTGAAGGCGACCAGCACCAGTTGATTAACCACGAGATTTGCTTCGCCAGAGGAGTAGCCGAGTTGCGAGGAGGGAAACAGTGATCCTCACGAATTTCAGCAGCGAGTATAAACACGTGAGCAAAGGCATGACAGTCGCCTACATCGAAGAAATTGTGGAAGCCACCATGCTTTCACCCTCGCCAATTCTGCCGAGCCTACTCCGACAAACCAAGCTCCTCAACTAGCTTTCAACGTCAATCCTAGCCTTCCGAAGCACAAGCAAGAACGGCTCAGAACCCTGCTCTTGCAATACAAGGACTGCTTTTCGTCGTCTTCGAGAATTCAGCAAACCCCAGTAGCAAAACATCACATCATTACAGAAGAAAGTGCCAGACCGCTCCGTCAAAGCCGGTACAGAGTTTCGACACGAGAGCGCGGGGCCGTAAAGAAACAAGTCGACGAAATGCTGCGCGACGACATCATCCAGCCGTCCAAGAGTCCGTGGCCGTCACCTGTGGTGTTAGTGAAAAAGAAGGATGGAACCCTACGTTTCTGCGTCGATTATCATCGCCTGAACAAAATCATGAAGAAGGACGTGTATCCTCTCCCACGTATAGACGACGCCCTGGATCAACTCCACAGCACGAATTACTTTTCGTCTATGGACCTCAAGACCGGCTACTGGCAAATCGAAGTCAATGAGAGAGCTGAGAGAAGACTGCCTTTATAACACCAGACGGCTCTTCGAGTTCAAGGTCATGCCCTTCGGTCTTTGCTCAGTGCCAGCGACTTTCCAACGCGTTATGGATACAGTACTGGCAGGCCTGAAGTGGCAAACTTGCCTCATTTACTTGGACGTCGTTGTGTTTGCCTAATACTTCGACGAACACCTACGGTGGCTTGAAGCTGTACTTCAAGCAATCAAGAGCTCCGGATTCACCCTGAAGCCAGAAAAGTGTCGCTTTGCATACGAGGAGCTCTTGTTCTTGGGCCACGTGATTAGCAATAGACGGCACGTCCCAGCCATGAGCAGTTTTTTCGACGGCCGACGCTCTATTCGCCGCTATCAGTGTACTGTGTGTGTTGCTGTAGTTTGACTTTCCTTTTCCCAGCCACAAGTTCAGCCAAATAAAGGGTTTCATCTTGGACACACCGCCTGCTGCCTTCGTCAATGTCACGATCCCGTCACAATATATTCCGGGAACCCAGGTTTGCGCTGCGCAAGGACAGCGCCGAGGCCAACAACACTGACGTTCGTCTGTACCTCCGTTGGGACCGTAGGGTCATAGTGGCGTAGTATGGGAGGAGACATCAACAAACGATGGAGCTTTGCGAAAACGTCGTCGCACTCTTGACGACCGCGAATTGAGGGGACCATTGCTGCCAAGGAGTTTCGTCAGTGGCGATGTGATAGTCGCGAAGTTTTGAATGAAGCACCGAAAGTAGAAGCATAGTGCTACGAAACTGCGCAGTTCTTTGACGGACGTAGGTTTGGGAACTCTGTCACAGCCCGATGCTTGGCTGGATCGGGGAAAATTCTGTCCTTGGACATGACGTAGCCTAGTATTGTCTGCTGCCTGCTGCAAATTGGCACTTCTTTAGATTCAGTTGTAATCCGGCGTCGCTCAAACGCATCAAAACATGCCACAGGCGTTGAGATGCGTGGGGAAGTCCGGGGCGAAAACGACGACGTCGTCGAGATAGCACAGGCACAGGTGCCATTTCAAGTTGCACAGAACGGTATCCATCATGCGCTCAAAGGTTGCGGGCGAATCACACAGCCCAAATGGCATGACGTTGAATCCGTACAAGCCGTCGGGTGTGACAGACGCTGTCTTTGGTCGAGCATCATCAGCCATGGGGACTTGCCAATACCCTGAGTGGAAATCGAGCGATGAAAAGAATTCTGCTCTTTGCAGGCTGTCAATGGCGTCGTCTATTCGGGGTAGGGGATAAACGTCCGTATGGGTGATCTTATTGAGTCGTCGGTAGTCCACACAGAACCGCACAGAGCCGTCCTTCGCAACGACAAAGGCAGGAGACGCCCATGGGCTGTTTGAGGGTCAAATAACATCGGGGTGAAGCATGTCTTCGACTTGCTCATTAATTACACCACGCTTTGCTGGAGATGCGCCATATGGACGTTGCCGCAGTGGTGGTTGGGTGCAAGTGTCGGTGCAATGCGTGACAGCAGACGTGCGGCCGAGAGAAGCTTGCGCGACATCAAACGAAGAAAGAAATTCTTCCAACAGGCATAGAAGCTGGGAACGCTCGACCGACGTAAGGTTGTCAGCAATCGAGGAACCAAATACATGAGTGGGTGACGAACCAGATGTGGAAACAACACTGAGCATATGGGAGCTGGTGCAGTGCATGTCACCCGGTGCGTCCATAACTTGTGCGTCTTCGAGGGGTTCCGCTCTGCCGAGACATTCCCTTCGCACCAATGCAACAATTTACGGGGATGGGTTGGTAACAAAAATATCGGTGTCACCCTGAGTGACTTCCACGGTCGCAAATGGCACCAGCAAGCCTTTCCTAGTGAAAACTCGGTCAGATGGAGAAAGGAGTGCAACGGTGTCGGAGAGCCTGGTGCAATAGACTGACACAACCGTTGATGAGTTTGCAGGAACTGTGGTGTCGTCTTTGACCAGTACCTTGATCGCAGCCGATGGACTGTGTGCCGGCGTCAAATCTGAGAATGGTGAGAGCTCCATTTTGGCTGGTGCGCAATACATTACGTTATCATCTCCAGGCCTCAGTCTTCCACCTTTCGCATGCTGCAGACTGGGTCCTATCCCAGCCTAGCTAGGGTCAGCAGGTACGTGGACTCGTTCGAGCCCGATTGTCCGGATTGCGGAGATGCTTTCTGCACTTTAGAACACATGCTCTGGCGGTGTCCTCGTTACAGCAGCACGATCGTCTAACCACGGAAGAAGAGTGGCAGAAGGCACTCAAGAGCTCCGACCTCACCGTTCAGCTACGGGTCGTCCAGAGGGCCCGCGACGTGGCGGTCAGGCATGGCCTGCCCGTCCCGACGTGGGAGTTGCCCGCGGTGGCTCCTCCCCCATAAGGGGGCTTTCCGAGTCGCCCCTTAGGACCACAATAAAGTTCATTGTCTGTCTGTGGCGGGCAAGATAATCCCATCCCAGGTAGACGTCATGAGAGCATGAAGAAGTTATGATGAATTTGACGGCAGACAGAGCGTCCTGAATGATGACACCGGCTGTGCATACCGCTGTCTGGTGAATACTTTAGGCGCTGGCTGTACGGAGGGAGCACAGAAAGTGGTGTCGTCACTTCGTAGTAGTCAGCCAAGTTTAGCGTCCATAATGGATACGGCAGCTCCAGTGTCTACAAGGACCAATATATGAACACCATCCACAAAAACGTCTACTACGTTAGATGGGCTTTGCTGAGGGCTTTGGCAGTTCGATAGCGTCGCAGCCCTTGCGTCTTGGACTGCAATGACTAATTTTCCTTGTCTCGTGTGACCGGACGAGGCCGCATCAGTGACAGTGAGCGGTGTTGTGGGGACGGTGAACGGTGGGTAGATGAAGCTGGGCATGACGTCGGTGACATAGGCGGCGGCAGGTCGTAATAAGGGCGGCTTGATTGGCCGGTGAGGGTTGATGCGACAAGAGGCAGCTGCACGTGATTGAAATTGCGTGCGACGTGACCGGCGCAACCGCATGCAAAGCAGATGGGGTGGTCGTCGGAAGTGCGCCATCAGTTCGCGGGTCCCATCCATGTCGCAGAACGCAATGGACGAGGCGGCTGCTGATATGACTGCATGGTGGGCTGCAGTCTGGGCCTGTGGATGACGTCGACATATGTAGGCGGCACAGCCGCGCCGAAGGCCTAGGGTGTGGCGATGGCTTCGGCGTAACTGAGCGGCTCTGCCACAGGAATCTCTGGGGGCGGCCTGGCTACAGCTGGCGTGTAGCTTAGTGCTGCAGGCACTGGCGGCGGCTGGTGGTATTCAGGAATGACCTCCATGATTTCTTGCTGAATCTCTCAGCAAAGGGTAGGCAGAAGTGTAGTTGACGGCTGGTCATCATGCTGCGGTGGAGCGAAAGCCAGTAGAGAGACCTGGCGGGCAATTTCGTCACGCACGAACGACTTGATTTCGGCGAGCAAGGTGGAGTGGTCAGAAATGGCCGACAAGCCCACGAGATCAGCATTGTGTGATGGCAGTGGACGGGTCATCAAGCGCTGCTGGCACAGCTCCTCGTAGCTTTGGCACAGCGTGATGACCTCTGCCACTGTGCGAGGGTTTTTGGCCAGCAGCATGGTGAAGGCATCGTCATCGATGACTTTCATAACATTCCTGATTCTGTCAGACTCCGACATGCTCATGTCGGCTTTCTTGCACAAGTCAAGGAGGTCTTCAATGTAGCTCGTGAAAGATTCTCCAGCCTGCTGAGCTCGTTCACGTAAGCGCTGTTCGGCTTGCAGCTTACGAACGGCAGGGTGGCCAAACACGTCGATAATGGCAATCTTGAAATCGGACCACATCAGGAAATCGGATGCATGGTTGTACCACATGCCTGCCACACCCGCGAGGTAGAAAACCAAGTTGCTCAGTTTGCCTGCTTCATCCCATTTATTGGGGCCACTCACACGTTCGTAAATCGCGAGCCAATCCTCCATGTTGGTGCCATCCGCACCAGTGAAGACAGGAGGGTCACGGATGCGGGGGACACTGGGAGAAGCGGTCGGTGCGGGAGGCGGCGTTTGCTGGGCGGCATCTTGCAGCATGGTAGATCGCACGGTATGCAATCGAAGCTGCAGGGGCATCGAATGGAGACCGAAGTTGTATTAAGGGCACAGCACTCTCCACCAAATTGGAAAGACGTTTATTGGCGGGCACTCAGCGACGATGCACAAAAGCGACAGTCAAGGCGGGGGCCGACTCTCAGCGAGAGCTGCGTTATCTCCGAAAGGAGCCGAAGAGGGCGACCCACTAGGAGGGGCTGGAGAGGATGACCCACTGCAGAGTTCCAAGGCAGAAGTGGGTTACAAGTCAACACAAAAAGGGATACATTAACCACATACAAGGCATTGCAACATTATATTTTCAAGGATTTCAACGAAAACCTTGTTTAGCAAATGCATAAACAGTAGGCTTGTGCAAATAGTAAATTTTAGGTTCAAAGCAGATAGTGATTTGGCCAATAATTTCGAATTGAATTCTAATAGTACATATCATATTATAAAGAAAAATGAGCATATTTGTCAAGACTCAACTAACCTGCACAATATTTTTTCTAATTGAAACAAGGCATGTACAGTGTCAACGGAAGAAGTATGGCACAAGTGACACGCGGCGCCGTTTTTCCCGAGCACGCCGATGTAAAGAGTGCCAAGCATGTTCCATTTTAAAGCAGGGGTGGCCAGTCGAAAGCACTCCAACAAACAGCTTTTTCAGGGCAACAGCGATAAAAATACGGTTGCTCGCAACTCCAGCGAAAAAAGCAAAAAAAAAAAAGCCACATCTGTCGATAAGCAATGAACAAGGGCCTGTTTAAGATATGGGCTTTCGGATGGGCCAACTGCAAGATTGGGCTGCTTTCCGCTGGACCGCCGGCCACCCCTGCTTTGGAAAATGGAACGTGCTTGGCAACCTGGCTATCACAGGGCTCGTGAGCAACAGCGCTGCGTGTCACGATTTTGCGGCTGCGGCCGCCAGTCGCTTGTGCCAATGTATTTCCATTGAGACTCTACATTCACTGAAGCCACAGCGCTGAAAAGACAGGGACTGAGGAAGAGGACAGGACAGGGTTTATTCCTGGCAGTGGCGATCACATTTCAATGGAGTTGAATTGCTAGAAACCTGTCGACTGTGCAGTATCTGTGTACGTTGGAAGAACACCATGTGGTTGAAATTATCCAGAGCCCTCTCTTACATCATCTCTCATAACCTGAGTCACACTGGAACTTTAAACACCATCAACCAACCATATTCTTTGCTGCTCTGTAGATTAATTTGAATGATGGTTCATGTAATCGCACTGTTTGCTTAATTTATTTTGTCAGTCTTCTTATGTCACTACAACTTCTCGCAATGAAGCCACATCAGGCTGAATGGTCCTTATGTTTCTGCAGAGAGGAATTTTGCAGAAGGACGCATTTCGCAACATGCCCCGATATTTCTAACAGATAGCCAGGAGCTGACGTGTTTGGAGCTACCCAGTTATCTAGTTTCATACCCTGCACACACGGACATGGACACTGCCAACTCGAATGAGACAGTCCACGCGCTGTCATGAGATGCTGTTGCCGAAGACAAACTACTATTACTAGGCAGACTGACTAGCTATGCAGAATACACAAAGCACTGTCGAGACTTGAGGCAGACTTTCCTTCCAGCTCACCTAAAATTAGATAGGTGACAAAGTGGCGCAAATTGCAAGCCAAACCTTATCCTAGCCCTGTTCAGCTACACAGGATGTTTCCAGAATTCTACCGAGACTCTATATGTAAAATAGAAGCCTCCCTAAGTCTACGGGGCGCGAAAAAGGGGAATTGTCCGAGGGGCTCGTTTTCTGTATTATATACACAACTAACGAAACCGACAGACAATTAAAGGAAAGCATGGGGGACATTATTTGTGGTTTCTTATCTGTAGTTTAATCACTCTCAATTGATTGGAAGGAATTACAGTGGATGGAAAATCGCCCTTTTCATCATTGGGATTCGAACCAACAACTTTCTTCAAGGGGTGTTCAAATGAAAAGGTACAAAACGTCGTAACAATGTGACCATTAACATAGATGCCTATGCCACTATGGGAAAACGTAGCGAGACATCTAGGGATGCGATTGGAGTCTCCGCTGTGGATGGGAGCATGCGGGGCGTCCGCATGCACCGGAGAGAGCAGAGGCTCTTATAAAAAGCCAATTGACACAGCAGTGCATGTGAGAACAGGATGGCATTCATATTACAAAATTTGATGATTGAGGAGCAGCGAGTCATTATCTGATTTCTGAAGGCGAAAGGTGTTAAACCAGCCGCCATTCATCGCCTGCGATTTCCATGTGTTTGGTCCCCTGAAAGAAAAAAAAAACATGGCTGATCCCCTTTTCATAGGAATCGGTATAACACGAAAGTGAAACATGTCTTCACAGGAGTAGTTGAACGTTTACGTTTATTGTGCATTGTTTCACTGCAAGGTGAAGGAATGAATGTTATAGCAACAAATTGTAATTTCACACGAAAACGGCAAGCAGCTCGAAATTTGCAGCGCGCTCTAAAGCAGAAAGGACGCACGAAAAAGAACATACACAGGACGCGCGCGACTAACAACTGTCACAATTTTTACTTCTTTGTGAAGCAGCGCACTCCTTTCGGAAACGTGGCCACTGCAGCGAGCAAAGTGACCGTGCTCTCTGTAATGTCAACGGAAAGTTGCAGTGAAAGCACAAGATGTACAAATCGCCCCCATCACGAGATAAGCGCGTGTGCACGAGAGACACCCCCTGTAGAAGCGCGCGGAGCGACGACCTTTACAGTGTGCCTTGCGCTCTCTTCGCACCATCTCGCTAGTGATAACAAGAACACGCTGAAGCCACCGAGCTCCGAGGACGTCCAACGGTAAATGGTGTATATAAATAGCTCACCGTTAGTAACCTGAGAAACGTACATTCTGTGGCCGAGTGGTTTCGCACTGCGGGGTGAGGGGTCGTAGGTTCAACTCCCGGCAACGGAACTTTTTCTTCTAGTTTTTTTTCTTTGCCATCTGTTAGTGTATATTTCACGACGTCGTATCCGTGAGGGAAATACGTCAGTGGAGCCGTGGTGCACCCCGGCATAAAACACTTTCGTGTTAACATCAGAAAGGCAAGAACTTTAACCCCGACGACGAACTTAACGACGCTATGAAGGACTGGGTCTCATCACGGCCACAGGAATTCTGGGAACAAGGAATCCTTCGGCTCGTTTATCATTGGTTTGTTGTGAACAGGCACATAGTGCATACTTTGAATAAAGTCTTCATTTATACCCACAGTGTCATTTCGTACCTTTTCATTTGAACACCACTTATATTTACACGTCCGATGCTCTACCATTCGAGCTATAATGGTGGGCGCTCCCTTGTCCACTTTTTGCAGGATATGTATGTGTGCTTAACAGTGGGATTGTTAGCCAGCGTCACGCGTAGCCCAAGCGTCGAGTGTGGAACACTCTTTTTTGCCAGAGGGTGTCACGGGGCACGTGATATTCACACGAGGTGGCAGCTGGCTAATAAACCCTTGCATGCCACCTAAGGCATCAAATATACCGGGACGAAGCCTTCACTGTGAAATATGAAAGAAGGGGAATTGTCCAAAGAGCTTGTTTTCGTTTTCTAGGCTGTTTTCCGCAATCAGCAAACAGACTCTCTAGAACGTCTCTGGGTAGGATGGCAGAAAACGCAGCTCAGCTCCAATCTCCAGGACAAAACCTGGGCTGTCCAGCAGGCCATGGAGTCTATAGGAAGACAGGGTCTTCCGGACCAGCAACTAGGCAGACCTCAAAGTTGTTTCACTCAGTCATCGCATAAAAATGTTTATTAATTCAAATGATAGCTTCATTTTAGAATCGGGCAGCTAATGTAGTAATTCAGTATGAGCTACCTTTTTCTCTTGAACATATTTGTAGGACTGGCCAGAAGTAGGTGTTCTTAGCAAAATATTTGCTTAGTACATCCACTGCAACTCAAGTGCAATTAAGGCTGCAGAGTTCACCATTAGGGTTAAGTGCTCATGAGTCAATTTATATTTAGCCGATTTGATTTCACTTTTCACATTTGAACTAACGCAAGTGTTACTAATTAAGGTGGAATAGTATTTGGGTTTTCACCTGATTTTCTTTCCTGCTACAAGAGTGAATGCAGTTGCTATGAGTTTCCCTGCTACAAAGCATTCTTGGCCATTTTTACTGATGATCATGTAATATTTATTTTTGCATGATGCAGGGCAAGACTGCTTTCTGAAATGGTGGATTTACTCATTGCCTCTCTCAAGAAGCATGACAATGGCAAAGATGACACAAGCGACCACTATAGTGCTGCAGTGCATCTGCTGTTTCCACACGAGCGTCGTGCCCTTGCGTCACAATTGCAACGATTTGCAATAAACTCTCAGCTTGCTAGCGAGCTAAACACTGCTGCAAAGTCCAGCCAGCAGTCAGAGCTTCATCAGCAGAATGGATTTGGTGACAAAGGTGCGTTTCCCTACTGTGGTGATGAACCCGTAACTGCTGTTCACTAAGCTACACATCTTGCGCTCGGTTGTTTTTCTACTGCACTTTAGAAATTCCCTCTCTGCTAGGATCATTAGAAAAGGCAACTCTCTGAGGCTGACTGTTCTCCTGCTTTGTGTGAATCTCTATGGCACCTATGGTGACATGTCAAGTGAGTCTGGAGGAATGGGCAGCATATTTTTTGCACGAGATGTTCGGGGATGTATGGCAATTGCTTAACTCACATGTAGTGTCAGGAGTGCCGTGATGTCTATGCAGGCCTGCTGTGCTTTCTTTCTTTTAACTGGAGTGTCGAAGCTTGGCAAGATTTGAGTGTCTTTACGTACAAAACTCCAATTCAAGTGCTCACATAATGTCGAGCTCTTATTTTTTTTGTTTTGCTCTTTAAGTGCATTGTTGCCTCAGGCTATAAAAGCGAACAAATCTCTTGCTACCTGTAATTGGAACGTATTGGACAGCTGTGGAGATTTTTTGCCTTATATGCACAGCCTTGGTCCTTGATATACATATGTGCTTATGCTGTTCATATTGCTCCATGTTTTCCAACACTGCTTTGCTGTGCAGTTTGTTCCTCATGTGAACCAAACTAAATTTAGTTCTTTATTCTATTACAGTAATCTGAAGTGTAACATATTCTGCCCATTGTTTGCTATGAAAAAGCATGTCTCTAGCTTTAGTGGTGTTGCTGTTGCACTTCAGCAGCTTAGGAGCCTTTGTTTAAAAAACAGGCAACGGTTTCGAGACATGTCGGTGCATTGTGATAAAAAGTAGATCCTTTTTCAGTACTGCATTTTTCAATCCAGAGTTTCCACAGCTGTGTTTCTCATTCTCAAAGGGCCCCCATACATTTGCTTCAGGGGATGCCTTCTTTCTTGATCATTAACTACAAGCGTTTCGATGTTGGTTTTTTGTCAGATTTTCTTATCACCTCATCTGTGAAAGTGTGACATTGCACTGTTACATTGCCAGTTACTTTCGATAACTGGTCATCATAAGGGTAGAGTTGATGTGCTTGAAACTTAGATTTGTTCATTCCTTCCATGCTTGCGAATTCTCCTTGGTTCACTAGAGCACACCATGTGCTGCTCAAAGTGTGGCACTTTCAGCCTATTAGGCCTTTTTTTTTTTTTACCAACTTCACTAACCTGTGCATTATTTTTTTTGCAGTAAAAATAGAATAGTTAGAGTTAAAAGATGTTTTCACCTTATTTTCTGAATGCATTGTGAAAGCCATCACTGTATAGTTGCAAATATCGGTTTCAATATAAAATTTGTTGCTCATTTGTCTGTGTCCTGTGCATTTACCTAAAGGGAAGCTTCTACTACTGCATCAATCTTATGGAACCCTGCGACAGTCATGACGGCTGCTTACCTTCAAAGGGCATTGTTTTAATATTTTGCTCTAATAGGTATGTGGTTTCTGTTCGTGCAGAGTTATCGGGCTCACCTTTTATCGGAAGGGAAGCCACCAACTGTAAAAAAATGCGCGCATGATATGGACCTGCACATAATCTAGTTATGAAGTGTAATTTCAGGAGAGCAAACATGAAACAGTTGTCATCTGCATATAATGCGAGTGAGGAAAGCTTCCTGCAAGCATTTATATTTGCATTGCAGTTCACGTTCAAGCACAGTCTTCAGAAAGGCATCATTTCGTTTTGTTCTGAGAGGTCATCTTCAGTGCCCGCGAGTTCATTCGAGATGCTGCATTTCGTTTGACGACCTCCTTTGGTATGCTGGCCCAAGCGTCCACGATCCACCTAGAGCACTGCTAGAGAGGCCCATTTCAACTGTCCTGTAGCCGTCACTTTCGGGTCTCTTAAATCATGTCTGTGAAAGACTTCTTAATATAAATCGTCGAGCGGTTGCAGCTGGGATGTCTTCCCTCCAGGAACGATGAATTTGGTGCAACATTCATGCAGCAGTTTTTTCTTGGAATCGGCGAGCTGACAACAAAGAGCATCCAGCCCAAGTAATGATGGGAAACCCAGCTGTGCTACAGGCCACCGACTTTGTCCAATCAAGCAGCAGTGTTTCATTGACCCACCCTTTGTTCAGGCATCGTGCAACATTTTCTGGCAGTGTTTTTCGCTTGAACACCACAGGGAGTGGGAACTTGCGACCATCTGTTGCACACAATAACGTTATAGTGACCCACGTCTCCTCGTTCAACTGCGTGTTACGGGTACAGCAAATGAGAAGTCACCAACTAGCCCTGCAACATGTTTTGTTAAGTTGAGAGAGGTAACTTAGTGCAGATAACCCATTGCGACACGCATTATGATTGACTGTCTATAAATGCATGGAATTTACATAATATGATACCAAGGGCCTGGAGATCACATTTAATGCAAGTGGAAGTGTAAGAGTAAAGTATAGTGTATATCACTGCAATTATAATTGTAATTACACTGTGAGTCATGCTGTATTTCTTCATAAGCAGAATTCACCGACCCACTCAAATTAGTTGCGCTAATTATCTGCTGGCAGTGAGCATTCTTAGAAAGTTAAAAAAAAATATTTAGCAATTGCTGAAACGCCTCGCATCCAATGTATCGTTAAGACGCGGTACTGCCTTCACCAAAGCGATCGCGTGTTGCAAAATATTTTAACCAGAAGTGATATAAAAGAATTTTAGGCAACAAGAATCTTAAAGGCTCGTTCACACCGGCGACTAGCAACATTCGCGCGACTAAGTTGGTCGCAAACGGTCGCAAATGGCCGTTTCGGTCGCAAAGCAACTGCTTTTTCTCAGTCGCTCGCTGCTCGATTTTTCAGTCGCGCGACTGCAGTCGCCAACCTCTGAATCAATCAGATGCGCAGGAACAGGACTTCAGCCTATTTTACGGGGCAACGGCAATGCAAGCTGTATATGAGCAGATGTGAATTCTATATGGCAACGTATATAGGTCGCACGCAGGTGTGAACATCGGTCGCTTTGAGTCGCTTTTTGACCACCAGTCGCAAACGGTCGTGCGACCGTTGCTAGTCGCCGATGTGAACGAGCCTTAATGCTCTGTGTTCCTTCTTTGCTAATAGTGCACGGGAATGGCAAAAGTAAGTCGCATCTCCCCATGAGGATGCCTTAATTGTCGCAAAGACATGAAGACAACTACACAAAAGGAAACAGACACTGACTCCTCTATTGTGTCATTTCATTGTCCATATACTTAGTGCTAATTTATCCCTACCACAATGCAAGGATAACAATTATTCTAGGAAAGCAGGATATCGGCGGCCGATCCGAAAGACGCGGGTTCTACCCGGCTGCGGCGGTCGCATTTTAAAGGGGCCCTGCAACACCTTTCTGAGTTATATTGGAATAGTCTCATTATTGACGTATGACTCTTCACGAGTCATATGCCGCAAAAATTTTTTGAATCCGTCAAGTCTAAGTGGTGTTACAAAATTTTAGAAATCACGTTCCGCAGCTTTCTCCCTCTGCTCAACGCCGCCAGCGCGCGGAAAGCTGCGCGGGGCGTGGAGGGAGGGAGCGCGGAGGTGCGAGGCTCCGCCCAAGAGTTACATCAGCGCCGGCGGAATTTTTTTTTCTTCATTTTTTTCTCTCTGGCGTCTGGGCTCAACCACGTGGTCTGTGGCGCCACTTCCGGTCGGCTTGCGTGGTCCTCGTCGAGCGGAGCCCATCGCACCGTGTATCGCGCGTGCTTGAAAACTGCGAGTCGGTTTGCTAATGTTGGGTGTGCACCTCGAACTGCCGTAGTGTTTTCATCGCTCTGCCAACCATGGACGCAAACCTGCGTGGCCGTTTGGAACGAATGACAGCTGAGATGGGTTTCGACCCATACATCCCATACGCCGCCTCGTCGCACTGCTCGCGCTTGAATCGTATTCAACACGGCAAAGCGCGTGCACCCTTCTCCTAGTGGCGGTACTTCGATGCTGTTTGCTCTTCGAATGCGGGCGCACAGCGAGTGCGGGCTGACAACAAAGAACTAAAGACTAGAAGAAAGGATCGTGGGGCATCGGGCCGGCGCAGACCCATCCCCCGGCTGTCTGCAGCTACCGTGAAAATGCGAGTCTGCTTGGTTGCTGTGTCGCGGTTTCTCAGGAACGTGAGACTACGGGGAGGATACGCCGAGGTACGGCTCGATGACATACTGAACAGACAGCGAACGGGACTCTCGCCATACAGCGAACACAGGTATCCTAAACTAGCCGGCGCCAGCATTGTTATCGGATAAATGCTGCACCCCTGCCTCGGTCGGTCGTGAGAACGTGCCGACGATGCAGTTTCCAGCTGACGAGGCAACACTCGAACGGCTGCCACTCTCAACGGCAACCGGCGATGGTCAAAAGCACAGAAATATTCACGATTTTGGCACTGCGCATGGTGAAGAAAACGCAACCACGCAACTAGAGCTGTCGGTGAAACCGGAAGTGCTAATATTAATGTTTGTCCGGTGTTTTAACGGCATAACACAATATAAACATTCATATTATCTATTCTAAAAAGAGACAGGGCGTGCAAACACGGACACAAGAAAGAGATCAGGACACCACAAACGCCGACTAACAACTGAAGGGACGCACAACGGCTGAAAGAAAGGCACGAAAACTTATCTGCGCATGCCCATGCAACCGGCGAACCTATCAATCCGGCACGCGTGGCGGTCTACGTGGAAGATAACTGTTAAGGCATTTGATTTCATCTTTATGCAAGTTAATCGACGGTTGGCTCACGCATGCGCTACCACTATTCTCGATATGCCATGCTTCAATCATCAGGCGCGTTTCTTCATTTCTATGCCGGTACAACACTGCGCATTCATCGAATTTTGGCGTGCACTTACAATCTCGACAATGTAAAGATAGATTACAAGGTGAGCCTCCTGTTAGCGATCTCTTATGTTCCAACAATCTCTGGTTAATGCATCTGCCCGTCTGTCCTACGTAGAAGCGGCCGCAGCTGAAAGGGACCTTATACACCACACTCGTACGGCAATCAGTGAATTTGTTGGTGTGTTTTACGAAACAATTATCGGTCCGCTTCTTGTCTTTTACTCGCTCATTCTTCCTCTGCACAGCGGCACAAATCTTACCTAGCTTATTGGCAGCCGTGCCCCGCCACGGTGGTCTAGTGGTTATGGCGCTCGACTGCTGACCCGAAGGTCGCGGGATCGAATCCCGGCCGCGGCGGCTGCATTTCGATGGAGGCGAAATGTCTGAGGCCCGTGTACTTAGATTTAGGTGCACGTTAAAGAACCCCAGGTGGTCGAAATTTCCGGAGCCCTCCACTACGGCGTCTCTCATAATCATATCGTGGTTTTGGGACGTTAAACCCCAGATATTATTATATTACTTATTGGCAGCCGTGAAAACAACATTAACGCCGTATCTACTTCCTACTTTCTTTAGCCTGTGAGATATGCAATGAATGTACGGAATACCTACGACACGTTTCTTCCTATCGCTTTCTGCAACCATGCTGGACTTAACACAATAGACTTCTTTAAACGCTCAGCGACCGTGGCCACTGCATCACGAGGATACCCTACATCTAAAAGACGCGTAACCTGTGCGCTAAAGCTATCACTCATTTTGTGCTCACACGACTTGGTGAGGGCTGACTTAAGGCAAGACATGGCGATGCCGTTTTTTACAACCTTCGAGTGGCTTCGACGACAAATTTTAGAATGAATACGTACCAACTAGCTCAGCTCTCTGTTATTCTAAGCTTCATATATCTACTTATTGAACTCAAAACGAAGGTAATAATTAGAGGCCGGATTTTTAGGCCCTAAAAATCTCGTTTTAGCGCCAAAAATAGGCAGGCAAAGCAACGTTTTAGGCTTCCAAAATAGTAAGTATAGGCACAATAAATTTCCACATAAATGCAAATAATTTGAAACGAAGACGGGCGCGAGCTCTATCTACGAAAGGAAAACAAAAATGTTCTTGCTTAAGATGGCACAAAGGCGTTAAACAGTTGAACATAGCCGTGCAATGTGCTTTGTCCCGCACGCGGTTCGCAGAACACGGTCACTCCCGTGTTCTGCACGGTGAGTCAAGATTCTAACGTCAAATCAACATACTCCTGGGTGTCTTCTCGGCATGACTGAGAAGGGCAGAGCACGAGCAGGTAGCCAGATCGCTAAAACACCAGAAGGGAGGGATTCCTCCTATTGTCCGGGTCGAATCGCGTAGAGCAAATTTCTCCCCTGCCAGTGAATCACTGGCGTAGCCAGGGGGAGGGGGTTCAACCATAGATAGGGTGGCCACCCTACCATAGAGTTTCCTAAAATTAACTAGAGGGGACTCTGGCGCTGCGATCGTTCAGCTACTAGGCAGACACTCTAGTGGCGACGCTAGTCGTAGGTCTCAAACTACTGAGAGTTGTGTTTGTTGACTTTCACATATTTCCTTTGTGTTTATAAGATTTTTTCTGTTAGTTATTCTGAGTTTTTCTTATAGTTTTTCTTGTGTGTAATTAAAATATGTTTGCTGTGCCTACCTGCGCCTTCTCAATCTATCTCCAGCGCACACGCCTCCGAGATCGGTGACAATATATATATATATATATATTATATATATATATATATATATATATTGTAAAACAGCGCTAAAAGACAAGTGTTGAATATTGGCTAGTTGGTTCGTCGTACTTGAACTGGTATAGCGCATTATGGGGAAAGAGGAAACAGCCGAGCAGACCGACACAAGAGAACCGTGTCGGTCTGCTCGGTCGTTCTTCTTTCCCCGTAATGCGCTATACCAGTTCAAGCAATAAGACGAAGACACGAGAAGGAGGACCACACAGGACAGGCGCTGGGCTAACAACTGTTCGGTTTTGTGCACAAAGGAATAAATACATTTAGTCCATCTGCGCGCGTAATCGCAGATAGTTGTCACTTCTTTCAAGCAGGCTAAATTCGCAATCATGAAGACAGATAGATGGGGCGGCAATGCAAACATCATGGTTGTACTTAATGTGAAAAGCTTTATGAGTTTGGTAGGATGCGATCGGCGCGTGCTCTAGTTTGGTAGGAGACCGCTAGAGGGCCGCGCCTATATATAGAGTTACTGTATATGCTACCTTTAGGTTATACCTAAAGGTAGCATATACAGTAACTCTAATAGCGCTCGCTCTTGGCGCGCTTCCTTTCTTTCGCCGGTCGTCACTCAGTGCGCTTCGATACCGCTACCCTGCTACTATGAACACCGTAGAAGACAAGGCGGAGCGGAGGGCTGGCAGAGTGGCTGCAGTGCGGGCTCGCCGTCAAGACCCTGCGGTGAGAGCTCGTGAAGCGGTAGCGGCGTTATACTCAAAGGGAAACGTTCCCTTGAGCCTAACGTCATATATGACTAAAATAAAATCGGGGGAAACCCTCCTTGTGGTTCGTAGAGCTCTTAAACAAAATCATCATCTACCCCATAGTAAATAATAAAACATTGTGTATATACTGCCTCAATATGTAAATAATAAAATGTTGTGTATGTACTGTATATAACCACACCACACCCCCTGTGTCACGTCTTTGTATGACGATCGAGTACGGAGGATTCGCGGTTTACCAGATTTACCTCCGGAGCTTCGCCCACTCATCATCATTCACTTCGTGGATATGACCTATTTGGGGATCTACAGTGTTTACGCAATTCTGATGTGGGCATGCGCAAAAGCTGATGCAAAGCCCTGCGCGCTAGCAGACGACTCTCGCTCTCCTAGCGCGACTGCAGCGCTGTGGTGGCGGGTGTGGCGAGGAGTTGCGCGAGGAGTTGCGGAACTGAAAAGTATCTATAAACTTCAATAAAACGTCCTGTTGGGCGTGTTTGTGATCTATCACAGACGACATTTTTAGCGCATAAGTGGAAAAGAAGGAATGTTAAGAAAAGAACACAGTGCACAGGGCGAGCGCAACTGACTTTATTTCGGGAAAAAATCAAGAAGGAGGCGGCTGCGATGTGCGAGGACCTTGGTTTGACCATAATAGCAAAAGGAGTTAGAGGCTGTACGTGTGGTTCTTTTACGTGTGGTTCTTTAAGCAAAATCCCACAAACCGGCAATTCCATTCCGCACTATTGTCAGCGAACGTGGTTCGTGGCAGCAGCTCGTTAGCCAGCAGAAGCAGTTATTAAGCTCAGTACTCATCAATGACCCGTTCAAAACAAAGTTCTAAAGATATTATTACATTCATCCATAGTGGGGGTTCCATTGGTCACTGTTTTTCAATAGACGTAGATTCGTTCTACTCCGTGCCCCAAAGAGAAGTGCTTACATCTGTTCAGGGTTATAGATTATTAGATGCGAAGCAGCTCTTTGACTAGCCTGTACGTGTAACGCTGTCCCTCCGTGCGTCCGTACGAACGCGCCGCAACGCGCTCCCCTCGCCGCAGGTGTTGGAGCGGTGCCAAGTAGGTCACGCCCAAGGAGGTTGGTCACGCCGCAGCTGCGTGTGACGTCACGCTCCCCTCGCAGTGCGCGCTGACGTCACTCTCTCCCTCACCTGCCGCGCGCTCGCCGCAGCGCCAGGCTAAAGTGAGCTAGAATAGGGTAGTGGGCTCACTCGCCGGCCGGCGCTATGCATTGCGGTGACGCCGCCAATGTCACAAAAACGTGCTTCGGCGCGCCTCCGCGGCGCGGCGCCACCGTCGCATCAAATGTAGTGACCGTTGGCGCTGGGGCAGTTGCTGGCTGTTTGGAGGGCGGTCGGTGTGTGCGAGTTTTGGTTTTTTGAGAACTCTTCGGGCTTTGAATCCTCAATCTGCTAGGTTCTTCTGCAACAGCGATGTGGCCTGACAAGCAGTGACCGTCTCACGAGGTTAAAATGCTTCCGCGGCGGCAAAACCACTGTTTTGCGCCAGGCTGTCGGACAGGTTAGTCCACGTGAAGGGCAGCACGAAGCCGTCTTTGTTAGCGTTCCGAAGGATACAGCCCTGAGGAAGCCCTGGGAAAGGAATTTGCATGGAGCGGACAAAGCACTGGACGACACATCTGCAGTGTGTCAACTTCATTTTGAGCCGAAGTATGTGCTACGGTACTACGTACTATATAATCGAAGGAACGAAGTGCGCACACCACGTGGGAAAACCTTGCCTACGAGAGGACGCTGTGCCTACAATCCTGCCTAACTTGGCGTCGTTTTGACAAAGAAGACACCACGAGAAAGACCGACCCGAAAGAGAAAGCGATCGGGAAGCGTTCAAGGCGAGAAGAAGGTACGTTCTCGTACCATGGTGATAGTGTTCAAGCAACTGTGCCCAATATATAATGAATAAATGTTCATGTACTTGTACCCAGTACCTAGGAGAGTGGCTTCCTGTTTTTCTTATCTGTGGATTTTTACAGTGTTTGCATAGGAATATTCAGTGCAGAAACAGCCAAATTACAGAGCCAAGGTACTGGAGATCTGCAGAAAGAATGAGCAGCTCCAAGTTTTTTAAATGCTGTGGAATGTATAACATTAAGAGCTCGTGGTAAACTCCCGAGTGTGTGTCAAGGTCAGCATCGACAATAATTTCACACGCTCGTAAAAGGCGTGCTTGACGAAATAGTGCCGAGAAATGCAAAGAATCCAGTTTACAATTGATAGCCGCAAAACGCGTAAGCTTTGAAAAGTTTGCCATCGCCGTTTATCACTCGTAAGAGCAATTTATATGCATCTCAAATTTGCGCAGCATCCCTTGAATGCATCGAGTTTCTGCATGCGCGTTCGCGTGAGTTACGGCGACAGAGTTTCAGAAAAGAATGTTTTCCGCAGCGTTACTCGCACGAGTACTGACGGTCTTCGGTGTGGTTTCATTTACATCAGATTAAATAGCTAACAGCAGAGGTGCACACCATGCTACAGTGTTCTATTTCTATGGTTACCATGCCTTACGCGCGCATGTAGGCCACCGCACCTAGCCTCGCCTAGTTTTCTTTATTTTTTATTGTCTCAGCGGACAATCAGCATCACCGTTTACACTGCCGAAATTCGCGTACATTTCCGTCCAATGCATATGAATAACAGCGCCACGAAAAAGCATGACTTCAGTTTGCGCACAACGCCTCCGTCAGGCAGTGCCCTACATTTAAGTCGCTGGTGGCGCCACCACACACTGTGACATACCCGGCGTCAAGCAGGGGACCCCAGCAAGCCCACTACCCTCTTCTACTCACTTTAGCAGCGCGCCCGCAGCTGCGCCTCGTCCGTTCGCCCGCAACGCCTGCCGCTACCCGCCGCTCGCTACACCGCCGACTCGTCGGTTCACGCGCAAAAATTAACACACCGTCTCCCAAAGGGAACCCGATGGCTGCGAAGCAGCAGCGTTGGCACGGGTGGCTCACGTAGGGTTGAACGGTGCCAACGCGGGTGCTGCGGGTGAGCGCTGGAAGATCCGTTTGAAGCGATGTCTGGCGTAGGTCTTGTCGTTTCTTCAGAGTGGACCACGGGCGCTGACTCGGAGGAGCTGGCGCGTTAGCGTCGTTCAACCCGTGACGCCACCCGTGCGCACGCTGCCTGCTTCGCCATCCCAGGGTTCCCTTTGGGAAGATGGTGTTAATTTAATGGTGTGGTCCAGTTTCAGAATTCAGCAGGCATGTCTGTGCACAATTTTATGTGTTTATAAACTTTACCTCAAGTCCACGTTTGTCTCTTAAAGGATCGCTTCATGTACAACGCTAACGTGTCTGCATTGGTTGTTGCGTGTTGCCTGTGCCGTGGCCTATGCAACATTTTTCTGGCAGCATTTGATAACAATAAGGTTTTTATTGTACTTGACGACCAGGTTTCCCTAATAGCTTTTAGATATGTGGATGATTTTTTAGTCATTTTAAAAACTAACACCAAAGTTTCCTTGCACCACTTCGTTACCACATTCTAACCACCTTTCGCCAACATGGTCAAGGTTCGACCTTTACCCATGAACTTTATGGATCCATCCAGTTTTTAGATGCGAAGCATCTTATGGCGGAGTTCAAACCGGTGGTGTGCGGGCGTGACCACCCTTATGTGCATGCGCAAACCCTCTCCACACATCCTCTCCATCTCTCCTCTTCCCCCTCTGCGCTTCCCATTTCCTCCTCTCCACTCCCCCTCTGAAACGCGGGCTCGACATGCCGAAACGCTGCTTCGCATCGCCTCATGGTCAGTGGCGGATCCAGAGGGGGGGCGGTAGGGGCGATCGCCCCCCGCCCCCCTTCCCTCTAGTGCCTGCGTCCATTTCCTATGTCAGGTTGCCCCGGCTACCACTGCCCAAACCGCGGAGGAAGCCGAATGGCTAGAGCGTCCGTTTCCAATGCGGAAGCTACCGGGTTCGATTCCCAGTGCCGCCGGACACCCGCCGGTTTTTCTGAAGAATTGCCCCAGACTGGCAGTTTGTGTTCTGGGCACTCTAGATGGTGCCTTCGTCTTTCCTCGAACTTCTTTTACCCCGTTTTCATCTTTTCCAACGACGATGAGCCTCTGTTCTGCTATTTTAATCCCCCTGGACAGGAGGGTTGAGATGATGTTCTCGACGAGAGACAGTTACTATCTTGTGCTTTTCTCTTCTTCTTTATCCAAGAATTTCATCTCCTCAACCCCTTGCTTCCTCAGCAAAAATGGGTGGCCGTTTAAAGGAGTATTGACAAAAAGTTTGGTTCTTGTTTTTCTACGACTCACTTATTACGGATGGAAAAGCTCGTTTCCTCGAGCGCGCGACGGTTAATTATTTGTAGATGGTTTTATAGCACCCAGCCGCAGTTTCGGTTTCAAAGAGCGCGGAGTGAACACAGAATAGTTATCATCTAAATAGTTATGTGTATGGAGAGGGCAGACACCGTACCGCAAAGAGACAGCGAGAGACACACTATGCGACCACCCTCCCTCCCTGGCCACCCCACCGGCTACAATGGAATCGAACAAGCCGGCCCAGCGCGTCGTCATTCCATATGTGCCGGGCATCAGTGAACAGCTCTTCAGGGTCTTCGGAAAAGCGGGGTCACGGTAATTCACAAACCGGAATCGACGCTCACCCGCTTGCTACCGAGGCCGAAAGACCGACCATCACCAAGGCGTAGTCTACAAGGTGTGTTCTGAGTGTCCAGCCAGCTACATAGGCGCGAGCAAGTGTTTCCCGGAGAGAATACGCCAACCCAGAACGACGTCAGGAAGATGGAAGCGCAGCGCAGCGCTCTTGCTGAGTACTGTGAGAAGCACGACCATAAAATCGACTTTGACGGCGCTTCTGTTCCGGAAACAGAAAGGAATCTGCGAAGGAGGCTCTTGCTAGAGTCTCCGCACATTCAGCACACACTTGCAAATGTGAACCGCTCGCTAGGAACAATGCCCCCAGTATACGTTCACGGCCCCCGAAACGTGAGGGAAAGGGAAATCGGAGCCGTGGTGAGAGACAAGACGCGGCCATGCTGGCCATGCTTCCATGACCAACGCAGTCACCCTTGAGGAAGGGACCGAATCGATCCCGAAAAGTTAGGCTCTCTTCAAACTGTGGCTGGAGCCATTTCAACTTTATAAAACATAATTGACAACGTGAGTACACAAAACCGCGTGCACATGCGCACCGTGTCGTCAACTCTTTTCATCGAAGGCTTTCTGGCGTCATAAGTATGCGTGACCCCCCAAACATGCACTGCCAAGGCAAGCACATCAGCATTTGCACTCCCGTGCAAGTGTGCCACCTCTTCCCGTTCAAAACGTCTTCTAGGAGAGAGCGCTCGCAAGAATCGTTGACAGCCAGCACAAACTCGTGGCGCAGGTGGTGGTTGGTTGGCTACACGAAAACCAAAGGCGAGCTTCGCGTGCAGTGGCGCTACACGCACTTTAAAATAGATTTTAAATATGTTCTAGGTGATATTATCCATCGATATTTCGTAGGTGATGCGTGTGTGTCCACACAAATCTATCCCACAAGTTATCTCGCCTTCAAAATTTTGTGTCAGTACTCCTCTAACAAAGTCTCTTCGCGGCGTAGGGCAAGACGCTGGATTGTACACATCGCTGACATATCTGAACCAGAGAAGGTTATGACAACGAAACAAAGCCTGTAGGAACCTCTGGTTTGTTGCCGTCGACGGGATGAAACAGTGTTCTTCACGTCACCGTTTTTTCCGGCATTCCCAGTGCAGCTTGTCGCTTGGCATGAAGTTGTCCGTCTAAGAACTCAAAGGTAAGAGGTTCTTGAAACGATGCACCTGCAGATATTAGGCTGCCGAAATTACTAGAACGTATAGGTATTACCGTCACTGCCGCATCTTGCTATTTATTCTTTCGGCGAAAAGCATGGGAGAGCTTCCACGGCAGCTGCAGGTTTTTCGGATTGCAGTCCTAATGCTGTAGGTTTGACGTTGCACTGCGCTTCTTACAGCGTAGGAGTGAAAGGAAAGTGGCTGCATCGCTTATGTTTACGCCAAGGATTTCCACTCTCAAATTTGGCGGGAAATAGTGGTGCGCATTGACAAGGCACAGGCAGCTGGCGACTGTCCCACCGTCCTACGAGTGTCTAGACACGCGTTGCCACCTGAGTCGCGTGAATCTGGAGACTGGTACTGTGGTTGCCATTTGATCCATCCCGGCGACACAAGGTAAGCGTAGGTCACGCACAAATATATAGCTTGCGTTTAGAACTTTCGGTTTGATATCGTCACCCCTTGATTCCTTTGTTTCTGAGTTCAAGAAGACTTGAAACGTGCCTATCATTGCTAGCTGTCACCAGTCACGCCAGTATTCAGCCAAGTATATCCTGCAATTTGTCGTTATTAACCTGTTCAGAGCAGCCAAGACATCCGCAAACTGACTATATATATAGTGTATTTCTGCAGCCCTTCTAATGCAGTTACGAGGAATGTACCAATATCCTACAGAATCCGCTTTAACTCTATGATTGAATTAAGTACTTTTTTCTTCAGTATATTTTTTCCACATGTTAAAAAACTTAGGTATGTTTTCCAAGACATGTGAAAGAATATGAACATGAATTGTTTTCTTTTGCATGAAATAAACGCTGCCCACGATTTTGTGTTCGGCAGTTTCAAAGGTACTGAAGCAATGCCACATTGACTGAGACAAATTTTCTAAAGTACAAGCGATATGTCGCACATCATATATTCAGCATCTCTTGCTCATGCTCACCGATAATGTTAATACGCACATTGCGATTTATTCTTTCGGTTACAAAGTGCGCAGCTTTTTTTTTTTAAGGTATTCCGCAGAAAGTCATTTGCAAGGCTTACGTAAATATGTAACTGTGCCACTTGCTAATTTTCGTCGTCTGTGATGCTGCTGCCGTTCTACTTTGTCGTTGCTGTCTTCGTTTTACTTGTTAAAACGATGCGACGTACGCGTGGAGATGAGCAAGTGGAGCAGTGCAGGATCGTGAGAGAAGGCGGTCCTCAACCTCTGAAGTCTTGCGCGGTCAACGGGACATTGAATTTTGAAGTGCAGGTGTGTGCTCATCATTATGACCCTACAAAGGTTCCAGGATTGGTGTAATCCTGGTGTGGTGACAGCGTGGAGAGAGGGAAAATGGGGTGGACCTCAACTGCTAATTTAATCCCGTGCTGGTGCACCGGAGAGCACCGTGCCTGTTCCCTGTGATATGAATAATGTAATTACTTGTATAGTTTTCTTCCTTCCATCAGCTTATCCTGATGACTGCCCGAAAGACACCAACCCGTGTTCGCAACGGCCACGCAACCCGATTTCTAACAAAGGCTTAGCACAGCAAATGGGCATATACTAAGTGTGGTAGCCCGTAATTTGTAGTAATTCTTCCAATTTATTAAGATTAGAAACTGATTAGGACAAATGAGTGGAATCACTTTAAGTACAAATTAACAGTATTTATGCTGTGATGGGGTTCTTTTAATAATAGTAACACTAAAAACAATAGTTACCCCCCCTCTCCAGTTTTCTTCAAGCGACCGCCCCCCCTAAAATGAGGGCTGGATCCGCCCCTGGCTACAGCCTCCATAGAATCGTAGAAATATAAAGCTACAGCGCCAGTTTAAGCATGTGTTGCTCCCATTGATAATATCATTCTATGAAATAACAGAACTAGTAAACATTTTATTAACATTGATCCAACAGAACACAGTGCGCGTTGCGCGTTACCCGCCGCAAATGCTCCATTATGCGATCTTTTATACGCATGAGTCAGAAGATCAGACAAATCCGCGGAATGTTTTCTCATGCATTTCCATGCATCATATTCGCTTGCTTATCTTTTTGTTTAGTATTTTCAAGACGTATAAAATGATCACAGTGCGATTTCTGACTGGCATTATTTCGTATCTTGAGGCAGTGCATCGTTGGGATTATGTAGGTTACGGTGTACCTGCTTTGTCTTTTATTAAAAACAAGGGTTCATTTTTACTTGAAATGCTGTGCTAAAATGATGAATGTCACAAACACATGCAAGGCGACCTCTGACAAAGTGATGGGATAACAAACTTTTCAAATAGGCATATCGAGGAATATGAGCTTATTATCTGTAAGAGATAAAGGTGTAACATTGCACATTAAAGAAAAAGATAAATTCGCGTTAACTTAATTCAAACTTGTTACTACCTAGACGTACACGCGTAAATTTTGACAAACGCAAGTCTTTAGTGGTGCTGTTTCGGACGTGTCCCGTTTTCTTATCTTGGCGGCAAAAAGCACTGGGCACTGGCGGCGGGCCTGCAGATGTGCGGCTTCTTCGAAAGAGGAGGCGGCTCCACGCTGAGAAAGAAAACCGGAGAACAGCGGAAAAAAAGAAAAAAAAGTTTCCCTCTCCCCACCGGGAGCTTCCGGGGCGCGGGCCACTCTACACCCAATTTTCATTTTCATTTCCTTCTTCCTTTTAAGAATCACCCCCCCCCCCCCCCCCCCCGCAGTAGCGCATGTTATTTTGCTTTTTTAAAGTGTGTTGAGCAGCGTCGGTTCCTTTATGTTGGCCTGAGGCCGACCCTCTTTGCTCTTTCCCGCACTTTTCCACCTTCTGCGTTTTATTTTCCACAGCACGAGTCTTCAGTGGATTGCCATCGCTATCTAACAACCTTGAAAGAATATATAATTTCTTGTTTATATATTATTCGTGTATTGGTACTAAAATCTTACATTGCGGCCACGCCTTTTGATGAGTTTTTTTCACATAGCATATATGGTATTTCCGTTTGCCTGACTTATCCGTCAGCGAAAGATGAGAACGTTTACTCATTCCATTGCGCAAATTACATAATAAAGGACTAGCTGTTAGAACAAAACATTGCGTCTCTCTATCCACAGATTGTTTGGGTGCAGCGCTGCTCGGGCAGCACGCAAAAAGTTTCATGCTTCATGTTGTCTGTATACAGACGATGCTTCTTTTAAGTTATACAGAATGGTTTTTAATGGCCGTTTTAGTTCAGAAATGACATAAATGTATTATGTGAGCTCGGTTTAATGCAAGCGGGTGACATTACTTGCATGAAAAAGCAAAATAAATAATCGCCTATCTAAATAAAGTTCATTTATGACCTTCAAATTACACTGCCTTACCTACTGCAACTGACTAACTGTAGCCACTGAGTTTGCAATAATTGGAATGAAATCTTACGATTTAATATTTATGCCATCAAATTTGAGGTAGAAATTCACTGTTTGCTTCAGTCACGTTTATTTTTGTAAGAATCAGTTTTAAGCATCGAACAACGACAAAAGCCTAGTTTAACGCCCACGTATATAAATACTGTCGCACACTTGGCGAGTGATGGTCTCGAAAAAATCTAGATACGCACGCCTGGAGAAACCATGCACGAATGTAATGGCTCGCTATTATTTTGTTATTTAGTCAATAATGTATTTGGATTGTTCGCACAAATAATCTCTATCACTTGGTGTAATCAGCTCAAGGACCACAAGTATGTTGTGGTCACAGGTGATTTTTGTAATGTTTAAAAAATCACAGGAGTTGTTTACACTTCCTGCAGTGTATTTATGCTGCCCTAAAATAATACTTGAAATGGTATAGCGCATTACGGGGAAGAAGAAACGGCCTAGCAGACCGACACAAGAGGACAGAGCGCTAACAGAGCGCTAAGTTAGCGCTCTGTCCTCTTGTGTCGGTCTGCTAGGCCGTTTCTTCTTCCCCGTAATGCGCTATACCATTTCAAGTACGACGAACCAACTCGCCCAATCTTCAACACTTGTGGACTAAAATAATACACGCTGTTCGAATTCTGTGCCGGCAACCAAGGCGGGCACGACGTGTTGCCGACTTGTCGCCCCGACAAGCGTTTGGCGCGCTCGGCGTTCACTCGGCCACCAACGGTGGTGCGAATCGTGCAGCCCATAGAGTTTCCTAAAATTAACTAGGGGACTCTGGCGCTGCGATCGTTCAGCTACCATGGGAATGATGGGTAGCGCTTTTACAATCCCGACCAACTCCAGCCGGCGACTGCAGCGCCGCGGCGCGGTCACGGCGTGAACTATCACGAGCGCGAGAAGCTAGGTGCTTTTCCTGACGACCGCGCGCATCCTAGGCACCAAAGTGCGCGAACGTCCCTAGCCGTTTTAGTCCCTAAAGCCTGAAGTGCCTCTCCTGGTCACGTGACTTTTGCATTGACGTCACTATACACGTCACGGCAGCTTTTTTTCTGTTTTTGTTTTTCCATCTGAAGCCCGTTTGAAGGCGAGACAAGTCAGGGCGAAAACCGAAAGCACGCGGTAGGTGTTGTCCCGTGTTATGCCACCATACCCGTGTTGTGTGGAAGAGAAAGCCTCGGATATCAACATTCATTTCTCCGTGGAACATACGAACGTCGGAAAAGAGCTCGGTCGCTGTCGGGCCCGTCATCATTCGATGTTGTTGCGTGTGAGGAGGTGTTTGCCATCCATCTGCCATGCACACGAGCATGCGGTCATTTCGATGGCAAAGCCGTATGAACGCGATGTGTGCTTCTTGTTTTGTGAACTCTCATTGCTATGAGATAACCAGCCGGTGTCGTATGCCCTGTATTGGGGCTCCTTTTCGCAACGTGTAAACGACTGCAAACGGCAAGCGACTGCATCGGCAGCTTCCATTGTTTACGGACGAGTACGTACTGTATACATGCCAATTATGTAAGTAAATTATGTTAGAGTGTTCTGCGGCGAACACGATCCGCAATCGTTTCCTTGCCGTTCAGCAAGCTGTATGTGGCAACAGGCTGTAGCCGCAGACGGGTTATTGCGTCGCTGCTTCCAATCATTTGTGCTTGGTCGGTTAATTTCGCCTGGAAAGCCAGTGCGAATGCATTGTGCGCCGTTTTGTTGAACTCCCGTCATTAAAAGCAAACTGGTCTGTGCCTTAATCACCGTGTAGATTCTTGTTTTCATCGTTTTCTCTTTCCCATTTAACAGCAAAAACGCGCGCAATGTTCAAATCGCCAAGACAGAACGAGACGTCGTCAATACTTCCTTTTGGGCAGGTTGGTTCATTGTTGACGAGTAATCGCGCGAACACACCCACTAGGGCAGTGGTTCTTAACTGGATGTCCACGGACCCCAACGGGTCCGCGACACCCATCAAAAAAAAAAAAAAAAAACTTTTTGGAGGCTGACTATTCCCTGCGACAGCGGCCCCTTTTCATTTGTGGTATGCTTCGCCGCGTAAAACTTGTGCACTGCGGCAAAGCTAACCTATAGTTCCACTTCTCTATCAGATGGCTTCAAAGCTTCTGTTGCAGTTGTCTTCGGCATATGTGCGCGAGCACACTTTCTCTAGCTTTCAATATTTGAAGAACAAACACTGTTAAAAAAGAGGTTGAAGGTGGCTGCAGACAGCACAGCTTGTTAACAAGCTGTTAACATCGAATCGGCGTGGCACATTACTCTGACCATGCTTTGCCAGGGAGAAATAAAAGCCACCTGTTTCAGCTGCATGTTGTGTTAATTTATTACTCTGACCCTTTGTCTCTCACTGCAAGGGGTTCCCAGATCATCCATGGCTGAGAACCACTGCACTAGAGACGACACGGACACACTAGCGCTGACCTACAACTGGATTAAAGGGGCCCTGGAACGCCTTTTCATCTGCAAACTGCAGCGCTGTAGTGCGTGTAATGCTGAATACTGAGGTGAATGCAAAAAGAATGATCGAAATCAGTGCATTCCATAGTTCGAGAAGAAGCAATGAAAACTACACGCTTAATTTGTGTCGCAGGGCCCCTTTGATGGCAGAATGACACACCTTATATATGCCAGAGTGAAGCATGGGGAAAAAAAGAGGGATGCAATACAAGGTTTAACACACAAAAACATTATTTTTATTTTCCTTTGAGATCCAAGATGTAACAGCTGCATCCAGAAGATGAAACTCAGCATTAAAGAGGGCAAGAGATGGTGCTAGTGCACTTATCAAATGTCTTAATATGATAGGCTTCTAAACTGATACGTGGAGTACTGCCTTCACTCCTATCGCAAACGTCATCCCTTTCAACCGGGCCACACATTTTGCTGACATGAGCAACTAAATGTGCGTACTTGTAATCTACCTTTTGCAATTTTTATACGTGTTCCCCCAAATGGTGATTGACAAAGCGCCCACCCAGTTCCGCCAACGTAGAACATCCCACATGACATGGGAATGCAATATGCCACTCCTGTGGAACACTTGACCAAAAGCGTTTTGTGGTTCTTCCAGCATCCACATTTACTGGTGTTGCAAATGCATGGCCACAGCTTTCCCACCTTATTGGGAGTAGACAAACAAATTGTGACACCGTGCCTACTTCCCATCTTCTTAAGATAGTGGGCAACTATATGAACGTATTGTACAACCTGTGGCCTAAGGGTCCGGTGATCCTTCGCAGTTGCGCATCCTGTTCCACGTTTCAATTTTTAGCGGAGGGTTTCAGGAAGAGCAGTCAAGACTGAGTTGGGGAACCCTGCAGCCGAAAGACTGCATATGGGGTTCTCAAAATTGGGCACCATTTGATGTGGGCACGATTTTTTTAGAGCAGATTCCAGGCACATCAAATCTGTAGCTCTTATTTGTCTTAAAATGTGCTGAATCAAAGGGAAGCAATCCCTTCATGGCCCTCGGATAATAGCCCCAGCAAGCATGTCCTTTGCAGAATATCTTAAGGTCTAAAAACCGTAAAACCAAATGTTCTCGAAGTTCATGGGTTAAATGCAACCCAAGTACTTGTGAGCTAAAAACAGATGAAACTTCACCTACTGTACAGGGGTAGGTGAAGTTGGTAGTTGCTACACGAGTACAGAGCACCAACTCATCTGAGAGAGTTGCTATGCAGTTGGCACCCACTACGTAATTGCACGTACAGTTTCCATGTAGCACCACTCTGTATGACAGGTGTTGTAAAGAAACAATTGTGTTGAATGAGCGATAGATAAATAAGATTTGTTTGTTTTTTTTATCTAAATGCAGTGTGCCTGAAATTTTAAACCATGTGTTAGTATAGTGATTCTAACAGAATGTTGTCCATTGTCACAGGGATCTCTTGGAGGCAGATAAAGTTATACAAACATAATAGCAGTCCTATATGCACTCTTGCTTCATGAATTACTTTGGTAAATAAATATGCTTTCTGTGTATACCTGTGTGTACTTCCAGGAGCTGCTGCACTGTGTGCCATTTATTCAAGCCTGTGTTCAGTACTAGCATTGAGAAGTGAATGTTTGCACACACTTGGACACCATTGTGTGTTTCAATGGTTACATGTCTATGCATAGTCAGTGTTCCTACAACTAGTATATCAATAAATGGACAAGTTCAGTTGCCCGCAAAGTAAGTGCATTGCAGACTATTTTGCCACATGCCTTGTGGAAAGTTATCAAGTCTCACAGAGCGAATTATTACCGCACCAGAACGTAGCATTCATTGAAATTTGGCACCTCACCCACTACATGCAAATTTACCCTGTCACTTGAGCACGAGTCATGCAGTTGCGATATAAAAGTGCATCAACAATACGCCCGCATACAGCACCAGGCAGTGCCACAATACAAAACTGTCGTGGCTTAGCTTATTTAATGGTTAGGGAAAAAGGGGGAGTCCAGTGAAATATGACAATTAAGCCACCTAGGAAATGATTTTCTCACCGTCTGAAAGCAAATTCAATGCAGTCAGTCTGAATAATGGCTGTTGCAAACATATTTGATACAGGAAGTGACATTAGATGAAATATGGTGCACTATGGCATTCCCAAAAGCTTTCCCTGTGTATTATATTACATGGCCACCTGACATGCACTTTCCTGTGCGTCTGCGGGAGGAGTGCTTAAAAAGCAGCTAATCTCTCATCCAATAGCCCTTAAAGACCCTGGAGAAAAATGTGCAAATGTGACCACTGGCATTGTATCCCATTATCAAGTAAAAAATGCAAAAATGTTGGACTGGTCAATCCTAATGTGGGTCATTCTGTCTTCAGCAACAGTTCACAAACATTGCATTTGGGAGCATGACCTATTAATGCTTCAGAATCTCGCACAGGACACAACACAAAGGCAGAAAAATAACACGATTGCCACAGTATTGCTCAGTGTTTGTATGCATCCTGCACTAGATGCTGCAATGGCACCTCCTTATTCAGACCTCCACAGTGGTTAAACCAACAGAATGCCCAGACACACAAAAATGGATAGATATGGTTAGTCTGGGTGTATGTGTAACGAAGTAGAACATCGATGCTTAATATTGTAAATATTGCACTTAGATGAGTTATAACCATACGGAAGGCTCCAGCACACGGTAAAAGAGAACACCAGCACATTTCAATAAAATTATCTATTTGTTGTTGCAATATTCCAGAGCAAGAAGATAGAAGTGCCAAGGCCGCGCAACTGCCTCGGTCCTTTTACTAATGCAAACTTTGAGAAAAAAAACTGCAATGGTTAACTGCGACAACGCAAGAAGCCTTAGCTGAGATTTCACACCCGACAAGATGTACTGTGCGCACATGCAACCATGAGCGCAGGATATCCTCACGTTTTGCTATTTCATGAACGGCGCAAGCTTCCACTCCTAGTGCAAAGCTCACCGGCGTACACACACAACACTGCTGTACCCGAGCGCTCCTGCTGCACGGTCCAAAGTAATCCGTAACAAATACCGCCACTCAAATTGCAACCATACTGCAATCAGTCCTGTGATCGCACTTAAAAGCGACCACACAGCAGCAAGTACCCGTCGTCAGTGCGCATTCACTTAGGGTTGCCACCTTTTACCGAAAAAAAACCGGCCCTTATTCGGGGGGGGGGGGGGGGGAGGGGGAGTTAACAGGAGATTAAATAATGTTGAACAATAGACGCTATGTCAATTCTTCGGCATGCAGTGCCATTTAATGTAACATTGCTTTCATTGAGCCAAATAAACCCAATGCACAAACAAAAGCAGCACACTCAGCTAACCAACTAGCCTAATTGCTGACATAAAAGTACCCATGATTGGAATGACGCTTCCAGGGGCGTAGCCAGAAATTTTTTTCGGGGGGGGGGGGGGGGTTCAACCATACTTTTTGTATGTTCGTGCGTGCGTTTGTATGTGCGCGTGTATATACGCTAGCAAAACTGAAAAATTTCGGGGGGGGGGTTTGAACCCCCAACCCCCCCCCCCTGGCTACGCCCCTGAACGCTTCGCTTATTAGTCTGAATGTGCTGCACTGAAAAGGAACCACAATGCTTCGTCCCTAAAAAAGCTCTTCTTTGCGTCTGAATCCAATAGGCTAGTGGCATTATAGACACAAAGGAATGTTAAAATGTACCTATGCCACAAAAATGTCGGATATTCATGTACCATACACGTTCAATAATATGCTCTATTCCAATGATCGCTAGACTTGAAGGGATCCCAGAAAGTGCTTGACTAATAGCGTAAGAGTTTTGGTGATTGACGATAAATATTACCGTCGTAGTTGTTGGACAACGCGGTCGGGGACTGACCGCCGGTCAGTCCCCGACCGCGCAGGTGGAATTCCTCAGTCAACACGTGCGGTCAAAACGGAGAAGAGTAAAAAAAAATACCCTGGATACGATGAGCAAAAAACCGGCCAATGACGGCCGGTCTTAGGTGCGGACCGGCGACCGGGCCCTTGTCCTAAAAACCGGCCCGGCCGGTCCAAAACCGGGCAGGTGGCAACCCTACATTCACTACCACTTGCACGAAACAGCCAACACTCACGTATCATCACATTCGCAGGAGGGCGCCAATATTACAAAATACAACTGGCGCGCTGGCGTGCAACACACACAGCGCAACCATGGCGTTTACAATCGCTCCCCGCTCCAGCCACTGCTAGGGACTAAAATGGCTAGGGACTTCCGCATTTTAGTGCCTAGGCCACGCGCGGTCGTCAAAAAAGCCCCTAACTCTGCGCTGCTCATAATAGTTCGTGCCGTGACGCGCCGCGGCGTTGCAGTCGCCGGCTGCCTTTTTGCCAACCTGCAAAGAGCGGTTGTCGACGCAAACAAAGAGATATGGCAGATGAGTAGAGAGAAAGGCATCGAGGTAGTGGAAATAAACAGAGAGGTGCACAGGTGGGGTGGTTTTCGAAGAGACGGAATACACTTCGACAGGAGGCTTGGCCATGAGGTGGGTTGGCGTCTTGCAGGACGCGCAGTAGCTTTTTTGGGGGGCACGCGGGCCCTTCGGTGCCCATGGTAGCTTATAATGAGGAAAACAACCAGGGGGACTCTTTGACAGGTAGTATAGCGAAAAAACAGAGAAACGGTAAAAGAAGGGAGAAGGCGCGTGTTGCAATTAGTTATATTAACATGCAGGGTGGCAGAAAAAGGCAAAATGGTTAGAGATTGAGGAACAGTTAAACAAGGAACAGATAGGTGTTTATGCGGTTACAGAAACACACCTTAGAGACTTGGAAGAGCCACCACATATTGAAAATTATGTTTGGGAAGGATGTAACAGGATCACATCAGAAAGGAGAGGTGGGGGGGTTGGAATGCTAATTCATAGCAGAACAAAATGGGAGAGAGTGAAACAAACGTGTTCAGAGCACATATGGGTTTCGGGCACAGTAGGTGGAAAGAAAACGTGGCTAGGTGTAGCTTACTTGTGGACAGGGAATAACTGCAGAGAAAAGAATCTGGAGATAGTGAAATGCATAAGCACCGATATTAAAGAATTTGGTCATGATGCCGAGATAATCCTTCTAGGGGACATGAACGCTCACATTCATGACCTTGACGGATATTCAGACACCAATGGCAAGTTACTGCTAGATCTCTGCGAGCAACATAGTCTTGAGATAGTTAACGTGGGGCCTAAGTGTGAGGGGCAGATCACGTGGGAAGTCAGAAACAGGCAATCGAGCATTGATTACTGTCTCATGACAGAAGGAATATATGACAAACTTAGAGAGATGAGAATAGACGAAGAAGGCATTAACAGCTTGGGTAGTGATCATAAACGCATAATATTACAAATGGATATAAACTGAAAATAAGAACACAGAATCAAAGTTTGGCAGCTCGTATCTAAATGACAAAACAAATAACAAATATAGCCGCAAGAGTCGAGGAAAAAGTAGACGAACTACCAGGCAAAGACTGGAAGTATAGTGAGCTGCTACATGTAATCACGAAAGAATGGAAATAGAGAAGAAAACTATTCGTTGGAAAGGAAAGAAAAAGCCAAAAAGTTGGTGGAACAAAGAAATCCGGGAAGCAATCGAGATGCGACGTCAGGCATCACGGGAGCACAGACAGGCAAAAAAGGAGAAGCGACCACAGGACGAAGTCAACCAAATATGGGAAATATATTTAGAGCAAAAATCCATTGTGCAGAAATTAGTCGAGGCAAAAATTAAAGGTGAAAGTGAACGCTGGATGACAGAGATTCGCGAAAAGAAGAAGGCCGCGCCTAGGATATTTTGGAGCCACCTAAAAGCGCTGGGTAGGAAGTCTGTCACAATGCAACAGCATATGTTAGATGAAGGAGGAAATAAATTGGAAGGATATGAAGCGCTAGGTTACATCCGAAAGATAACAGCCGATTCGTTTAAAAAGGTCCCCCAGGGGATTCCCCCGGTGAGTAAAAGTACGCAAAGGAGTGCAACCGACGAAGATGTAGTACTAGAGAATTTCAATTGGAAGAAGGCCGAAGGAAAATTCCTAAGCGCACTACTCCGGGCTTAGATGGGGTTCCCGTCAGCCTCATTAACGAACTCGGACATAACACTAAAGAAGCACTGCTGAAAGCCGTAGAAAAGTGCTTGCAGAAGAGGGAAATACCAGACAGTTGGCGAAAAAGTAGAATGAACTTAATCTATAAAGGCAAGGGAGAAAAGGATAACATTCGCTCGTATAGACCGCTAACAATTACATCGGTGCTATACAGGTTGGCGATGCAGGCAGTAAATTAAAATAGAAGCGTGGGTAGAACAAAATGATATTTTGGGAGAACTTCAGAATGGATTTCGAATCGACAGGCGGTTAGACGATAATCTGTTTGTTCTTACCCAGTGTATAGAAATATCTAAAATAGAAAACAGGCCCTTATACGTAGCTTATCTAGATATCACCGGGGCGTATGACACGTTAATCATGAAATTTTGTGGGATATATTGAAGGAAGTGGGCATAGGTGACGACTGTGTACAGCTTTTGAAGGAAATATACCGAGAAAATACAGTTTGTATAGAATGGGAAGGAATAAGTGGCAAGGACAGCGTTGAAATTAGCAAGGGGCTGAGACAGGGATGCCCTCTGTCCCCGCTGTTATTCATGCTGTACATGGCGAGGATGGAAAAAGCGCTAGAAGGTAGCAACATTGGATTTAATTTGTCACACAAACAGGTCGGAGCGATGGTTGAGCAGAAGCTTCCTGGTCTATTTTATGCTGATGATATTGTCTTATTTGCGGACAGTCAAGATGATATACAGCGACTGGCAGATATATGCGGAAGGGAGTGTGAGGCTCTAGGACTAGGATTTAGTGCAACAAAATGTGGATTGATGGTATTCAATGATCACGGAGACCATACGGTCTTAATACAGGGCCAAAAATACCGAGGGTAAGCGAGTACAAGTACCTCGGAGTATGGGTAAATGAGGGGGATAGATATATGGAAGTACAAGAGAAAGCATCGGTAGCAAAGGGAAAGAGGAATGCTGCAATTATGAAGCACAGAGCTTTATGGGGATACAATAGGTACGAGGTGCTTCGAGGGCTGTGGAAGGGTGTGATGGTTCCGGGGCTTACATTGGGAACTCAGTGGTGTGCATGAAGTCAGAGGTGCAATCAGGAATGGATGTAAATCAAAGGACGGTGGGCCGCCTCGCGTTGGGCGCTCACGGGAAGACGACAAATGAGGCGGTAAAGGGTGATATGGGATGGACAGGCTTGAAGTGAGGGAAGCGCAGAGCAAAATGAGATTCGAAGAGAGGCTGAGGAAAATGAAGGAGAGTAGATGGGCAGAGAAGGTTTTCAGGTATTTGTATAGAAAAAGCGTTGACACGCAGTGGAGAAAAAGAACTAGGAGGCTCACCAGTAAATATACGGCTGGCAGTGCGGGCGATATGACAACAAGGAGCATTAAGCGGAAGGTCAGAGAGGCGGAGAGGACTTATTGGATGACAGCGATGGAAAAGAAGCCGGCTCTGAGTAACTACCGAAAAGGAAAAAAACGAAATAAGGAGGGAAAGGTTTTATGATAATTCAAGGGGAAGCGCTTACTGTTTGAAGCAAGGTCGGGCTGCCTTAGAACGCGTAGTTATAAAGCGAAATTCAGTAACGAAGAAGAACAATGTACATGCTGCGGGGGAACTAAGGAAACGATGGAACATGTACTGATTGAATGTGGCGATATTCACCCAGGTATACGTGTGGGCACGAGTCTACATGAAGCCTTGGGTTTTAGGGACAACAATGGAAAGCTGAACACGTCCGCGATAGAAATAAGTAAGAGACGGTTAGAGTATTGGTGGCAGAAAAGTAGAGATAAAGTACAAAAATAAATAACTGGGGGAAAAAAAAAAGGTCATTCTGCCTTAAGAGGCAGAGAGATGGACCGTGAATTTATATTTTTGGTATAATAACGTAGATTTAATCAATGTAGGTAAGGCATTAGGACAACATGAACAAGGAGGAGGAGGAGTAATAAACTTTATTAAGGGAAACCAGCAGGTTTAAGTGGCCGGGCCTAGGCCAAGGAAGTTTATTTTTTTTTTTTTCGTTTTTTTCGCCTTCGAGCCAGGTGGCAGACATGTCACCGCCCCGTTATAAAGGGGACGCTCATAGCATCCATCCATCCATCCGGAGTTGGTCGGGATTGTAAAAGCGCTGATGGGTAGTACACAAATTTGCCTAGTCTTCGTGCTTGCGGCTTCAAACGTACTTGTGGCTTTGTTTATTGCTGTGTTTGGCGTTCGTTTCGAATAAAAGAATAGACCGTTGTGAACTTCGTGACCAGGTTTGAATCGCTGAGCCTAAAAGTTAAAGTGGCGAAGTGAAACTGCTGACTTTTGCTGAACTTCGTTTGCGACAAAGCGGATGCAGCCGACGCGGAGCCAAACGGAGCCGAAAGTACGAAGTTTAGACAAATTTGTGTACTACCCATCATTCCCATGCTGGCTGAAGCGTCATGCGTTGCAGCTCCCATAGACACTAGCGCCAGAGTTCCCTCTAGTAAGTATTGTAGGAAACTCTATGGTGCAGCCGACCTAGTGCCGACAAGCGCGTTTGGCGCGCTCGGCGTTCACTTGGCCACCAACGGTGGCGCGAATCGTGCAGCAGATCTAGTGCCGACGTAGCTGGCAGCGCACCTCCGGCCGACCCTTTTCGGATGTGGCCAGTGAAGTCGGCTGCCGGCTAGTGATGAACCAAACGTCGGCAGTCGGCCAGCGTTGCTTGGGATATATAGTTACTACGGGCATGTATGTGCTACGTTCTCCTGGTATCTCCAGTTTATTCTCTCCTGTAGCAAGTTTACGTTCGTCATTCCACACGAAAGTAAGTTAAGCGCCTTTTCTCACGATGAAGTGCGCGCAGGAGGCGTTCATCAAACAGCCACGCAAGTGTGGACCAGTGCGGTGACAAACCAGCTGAAAGGATATATACAAAATCCCCGTTTCACAACACACAAACTAACAAACGCGTTCTCTGTGTGATGAGTCGCTGAAGTATTATGTTGCAGTGACGCAGTATTAAATATTGCCCAAATCTCCGCAATTTTAGCTAATAGCGGCCAAAATATCACGCGCGTAGCAGACGCTCGCCGCTTTTACGCGGCTTCCGCCGCGGAGAAAGCCCACGGATGGATGGATGGATGCTATGAGCGTCTCCTTTATAACGGGGCGGTGGCATGTCTGCCACCAGGCTCGAAGAAAAAAAAAAAAAGAAAGCTCCCATGTATTCGCGCGGCGCTTTGGACACTCCCCCTATTCTATAGTAGTAGCTAAAGTCCCTAGATTTTTTCTTTTAAAAAAAGAACAGGGAAAAATCTAGGGACTTTAGTAGTAGCGGCTAGGGTGTAGCTATAGTGCCTAGTACAGTGTACTAGAATGGGGCAGTGGGCTCACTGCCGTATCCCTGCGCCGCGCCGCCATTGCCCTCTCCGCGTCGACAGCCTGGGCGCCCGCCAGGGGCGCTGCCGCCAGTTTCTCCTGAAAACTTCTCTTGCGGGTAGAGTTACAGCATATACAGTAACTCTACTTGCGGGGTGCGAAGCGCGTCCCCTGGTCGGGGTTACGCTGGTTACGATGTAGTTCCGGGGGATCAACAAACGCGGAGTTGAAGGCGGTAAGAGGGCCACCACAATGACACATAAAGAGACCACAAAAAAAAAAAAGGAGGGAGGAGGGGGTCGAGCATTTTATTCTTCTTTTAAGCTGATTCCCCTGCAGCGCATGTTTACGCCATTCATTCGTTTGAAGGACCTTTGTCGATCGGCACCACGCGTGCCGCTTTGCTGCACTTACGTATGCTTGTTTTTCTGAAGGATCGGCATTTGTGTCTGTCTGCAAACTGCAACTGTCTCAAAGACGGTCCGCCGCTGCATCGGACGGGAGGGACGCGCTACAGCCTCCGGCGGTCGTGCACATAGGGCATGCAGCGTAGTCAAGTGCGGTAACAATAAAAGCAAAAAAAAAAAAAAATCAGGAGGGTGGTGACAGCAAAACCATACTCGTGTACAGAAAAAGGAGATGTAGAGGGGAGACTGAAGTGGCTGTCATTAGGAAGCGGGAGACCCGTAGGGATTGGGCTCCTTTGGGATGCTCCAGTGCCTGTTAGGTCAACGTCGTCGTCGGCTGTTATTGGTCGTGACCATTTCTGCATTGTTAATCATGGCAAGTATTTGCGCATACATAGGCAGGGGTTTATGTAAATAAAATCAGAGCAGACGTCTATCAGGCCAGGAGGAGGAGCAAATCTGCCTGCTCATTGCCGGGTGTGCAGCTGTTCTCCTGATCTGAAAGGCACGCAAATTATTGGTAAGGGAACCGCGCAATTAATACGAACGGGAAGCGATTGAAGCGCAAATCTGGAAACATATGGTTCGAATAAAATCATTACTGTATCTGTCACTATCAAAGAAAGAGATTGCTTATTTAAAAAAAAATGTGGTTACTGATGTCATTCTCTCTTATTATGAATCACGTGTTTTATGTACGACGCATGCGCGCTTGCCTTATTGTCACGAATTTCGTGTGGCCCGGTGCGATAGACTCAGACAAGACTCGCATAGAGACAAACCACATTTATCACACAAAGCCACGGCACCCCAAAATATACAAATATACAAAAATGACAAGTAACAATAAGCAAACTTGAAAAATCTCTTCAATCTAAGCAGTAAGTCTTTCTCACGGTCCTCTCCCGCTAACATAGGTTCACAAGTCTATCATCACGATCGCTACTTCGTTGCGCCGCTCTTACTTGATTCTTTCGACCTCGTTGTGCATAAGTCCAGTCAGCGTCGATCTCCTTCGCGATCCGCTTTCGACTATCTTTTGTGACGAGTTGGCCGTCGCCTGTCAACAGAAGTCGTCGTCCACCGAGGCTTGCCTGCTAGACCCGTTAGGCCTAACGTCGTCGTCGGGTCCTTCGCCTGGCATGGCGTTCCACCGCTGACGTGGCCCTCCGGTGACTGCCTTCGGTTGCTTGCTTCGGAAGGGGTCTTGCGCCGGGAACGTCCGTACTTGCGGGGCGCGGCCACTGCATCGCCGAGGTGCCTTGCTCGAACGTCGTCGATCTTGCCGGCCTCACCTCGGGACGCCCGCGTCACCGGCCGCAGACCCGAACGCCCGTCGCTGCCGTCGCCAGTGCGTCTGCTGGCGATGCGACCTTCCTTCGCCGTCGTCGTCTTTTGGCCGCCTGGCACTCACTCGTGACATACGCCACCATTTCGAAGAGTTTTTCCCCAAAAAACTGCTTTTCTATGTCCTGAACTTGGGGTGTAACTTAAGTTGCGTCTGCTTGCTTTGAACTACACTGCGCACACACTTTTCACTGATGGCCGCCACGACTCACAAAACGCTGACCACTACACAGTTTCGGAAACGCTACACCAAACGCTACCAGTAGTCACAGTTCACATTGTTCCAAATAACCTTGTCTAAAACAAACTTGCGTAAGTCCACACCAAACTGCAACTCTCTATGCGAAACTTTTAATAAATCCCCACCTCACTCTTTTCCATTGCATGTCCACGACTGAAACATTTCACACTTCTAAGTCTTCTAGCAGTGCGCGTCTTTCGCGACTTTATTTTGCGTCTTCGTACTGCGCGTCTTCGCGAACGCCCACTGCAAACGCTGCCTTCATTTCTGCTTTTAACAATCATCAAACGCCTCATCCATACTACTCTTCTGGGGTGCGTCCTAACTACACGTTTTCGGCTGAGCATTGGCACAGCTCTTTTAGCACCCATGCATCTGTACCTTGTTTTGGGGACGGTTTTCTTTCTACTTTGCTTTAACTGAGAGGCACCGTGAGCGTCAGCAAAGCCAATGAACGTCACACTCTCCGGTATAAACCTCCCTGGTGCATGCCCCATGTTTGTTTCTTCGAGATAAGTAACTTTGAGTGGTGGACTACTCTCCCGTTCAGCACGTTCTGAAAAGACTGGCTCAAGCACGATCGTTTCTTCCGGTCCCTGATTTACACTGTGCCATGCACTAACAATTTCAATATTGCCATTACATGCCGTATCTGAGATCTCCTTTTCCTCGCTAATTACTAGCCCGCTTTCCTTTACACAGCTGTCACGGTCGCTAGTAATCTGTTCAACATGGTCGCAGCTGTGAACATCAGGACATTTCAATTCCCGAGGTAAATCCTCCCTTGGCATTCCTACGTCCGGTCTAACGTCTGTGGCTTTTGCCAACCTCAGTTCGCGCTCGAGCTGTTCCTTCTCTTTAGCATGTGCTTCACGTGCTTCAGCACGTTTTACCTCAAGTTTTTCTTCGAGCTCTTTTCGCGCGAGCTCCCTCTCTTTTCGAACGCGCTCTTGCTCTATTCCAAGAAACTCCAAAGCCTCTTCTTTTGAATAACCTCGGTCTCTCGCTAAGCACAGAATCTTGACGAAGTCCATCGCCATAGCTCCGAAATCCGTAACGGGCAGGAAATTGAATCCTGGCAGGCTCGCAAATTGTCACGAATTTCGTGTGGCCCGGTGCAAGGGACTCAGTCTAGACTCGGGGCATAGCACAGCAAACATTTATCAAACAAAAAACTAGGAAAACTTGGCACTCTAACATATACAAATGTACAAAGTAAAGTCGCTACAAAATTCAACCTCACAACTCAGTGCATAACTAAATTGTCCTACCCCTAGCCAGCTCCAGTCTTATAACAACGAACACGTCGGACCGGCCTTACTTGTCATTTCTGATGACTTGGTGCAAAGCCAAAGTCCCGTCTGGTGTCTACGTCGTCCGGTCTTTTAACTTGGCATGGTCCACGCCGTAGCCCAATGCGCCAACCGTCGTTGCGTGTTCACAAGCAGGCACTCCGCTCTCCTGACGGCTAGGCCCGCTAGGCCTAACGTCGTTGTCGGCGCTCCTTCGCCAAGTCTGGCGTTCCACCGCTGACGTGGCCCTCCGTTGACTGCCTTCGGTTGCTTGCTTCGGAAGGGGTCTTGCGCCGGGAACGTCCGTACTTGCGGGGCGCGGCCACTGCATCGCCGAGGTGCCTTGCTCGAACGTCGTCGATCTTGCCGGCCTCACCTCGGGACGCCCGCGTCACCGGCCGCAGACCCGAACGCCCGTCGCTGCCGTCGCCAGTGCGTCTGCTGGCGATGCGACCTTCCTTCGCCGTCGTCGTCTTTTGGCCGCCTGGCACTCACTCGTGACATTCCGGGCCACACGAAATTCGTGACACTTATCAGGGAACGTTATGTGGTTTCATTAAACCTGTTGCTAGTTCCAGCGAGTGTCTTCTCTTCTTGTGTAAGCGTCCGTAAGCTGGTTTTTTCGCTTCTTCAAGTATGTATACCAACAGGCCCAGCAACAGATTCTCCTCTTACACAGACCAGCTCATATATGCGAATAAAAAAAAAGAGAAAAAGTGAGGCGTTGTTGTGGGGCTCGAAAGGCGAGAGTGAAGTCGCTCTGATCGTTACAGCGGCGAAAGGGCATCGAAAATCGTATCGATCAGCAGGACAAAAAAAAAAAAAAAACTTCAAGCCCCCAATTACATGCCCTATCTGTTACTGCAGCGGCTACGTGGAGGAGCATTCATCTATGCAATAGCCGCTTAAAACATTGCCCACCCACCGTAAATCAGTCACAGCGACAGTAATTTATTTCACAACTCACAGAAAAGTTGCATCAAAAGACGCTCCGTGTGTTGCGCACCGTAACTTTGACTTTTCTTGCGCGCAAAACAGCAACGCGCGCTAGCCGCGCCCAGCAATCCGCCGGAAAGTTTCAGGTGACGCTGGGAGCCGCGCCGCCTGTCGGCGGCGACATGAAGTGTGTCACGCTCCGCCGCTCAGTTACCCTAGCTCAGTGAGCGCACTACTAATGGGCGCCGCCATCTTGCCCAGAAAAGCATGGATGCAGAAAAGCGTTTACACCACGTGACCACCTCCAGCCAATAGCGGCGAAGTTTCGGATACATGCAGGTCCGCTACAGCCGATGAAAAAGGTGCGACGTAACAGGCACGGAGAAGAGGCGCTGGTAGTAGCGCTGGTACCCTAGCGCTGGTTGGGGTGGTAATCAAATGCGGAGGAAGCAAAGCTGTCTGCTCCAGTTGTGATTTGTAGCTCACGCCTGGCATGCTGAGTGTTCTGTCAGGGGCCGAAGCACGCCGGGAAACATGTCGCACTTCTTGCCGGAACTCGAACAGGTCGGTACACCTCGGACGCGAGTTTGTTGTGGCGTCTTCTGGACGGTGCGGGTAACGTTCCGTCGAGATCCCGCAAAGCATCGTACATCGTCCGGCTGTTGTGTCACATATCTTTCGTTTGCCGGTATGACAGACCTGCAAGTACATGGCTGTGTTGCATAAGTCTGCCGACAGAGTTGCTGTCGAGTGAGGTGGCACGGCGTAAGTTACTGGCCCCTCAGTTACACGGGTCAACCAAAAAAAGAGTAGCGATATTGTGCAACTTGTCAAATATAGTGTAACGAAGATATCATCGAACTCATTTTGTATGTTTGTCACGCAAGGAGCGCTTCACTGCAGCAGTGCACCAAAAGGCAGGCCTATGTGCAGCATATTCGCCTTCTGTAAACAGTATGATAGGTCAATTTATGCCACACTGTTTCTGACGTTTGCTGGGGAAAGGATGGAAGACGCGAATAAGCTCTGCTGTGTACAAAACAATGCAAGTCTTCTGGCGCTGTGTATTCGTCAAGAATTTTAGCCATGAGTGAAAGGTCTACGTGGAAAGTTAACATTAATCCACGCACACTCAGAAGTTGTGATATTAGAACACTGCCCTCCACATGCAAATTTACACAACACAGGCATTAGTTGTTCGAAATAGTCGTTCCTATCCAATCTTTTCTCTTATTCAGCACAGTGGATTCTCGTTCACTGCATTTTTGTCATGAAGACTGAAGCAACATTCCATGCCGTACATTATTATTTTAGCAGTTGTTAAACAGCATTTACGGCAACTTTGTTTTTACACAAATCTTTCAACAAGATGACATTTTGCTAACCCACTGTGGTGGTTCATTGGTTACGGTACTTGACTACTGATACGAAGGTTGCGGGATCGAATCCCAGCTGCGACGACTGTGTTTCGATGGAGGTGAAATGCTAGAGGCCCGTGTACTTAGATTATGTGCAAGTTAAAGGTCCTCCACTGCGGCATCCCTCATAATGGTATCGTGGTTTTGGGATGTAAAACCCCACCAAATATTATTAATATTAAGATGACATTTTCTGGACCTTATTCTTTAATAAAGCGCTTGCTAATCTGCCATGTTCTGGTTGCTGGTTGGATGATGTTATAGAAAGTTGTCTGTTTGGTCACAATGTGCATTCTAGAGAATGAAGTGAAACAGTGGCATCAAGGAGCCAGGGAAGCATAAAATTATGTGCAGAAGACCAGTGGATGGCTTTTCTGACTTTTACTAAGCTATGACTGAATTGCGGTCAACTTGCGTTGCTAATATTGCTACAATATTCCAACGTTGCCATGAGTGAAGCTGAAGCAAAAACAAAAAAAAGGCACTTTTTGAACATGCAAGCTGTGAAATTGTAGGGCAATTAGCACTAGAATATGCTACCTTGTTGTATAATATGCAACATTGAAAAGCAGCAGTATTAGTCATATATAGGCTCAAAAGGTGAACCAACTAGAAAAAACTGAAGCTTATAAAAATGGGACAAGTGCTTCTGAGGAATCTCTGCTATACAGTCGAAAAAGAAGCACACCTGCCCCAGTCTATCCCCTACAAAATCAAGGACAAAAATACATGTGTGTAAAATACCTAGGAACATGCGCCGGAAACGTGACTAGGGAAGAAGACAAGCACGAGCGCAAATGCTAGAGCAACGGCTAGTGAGATATAGCAAGAAAATGGTACGATACACAGATGCTGCTAAATACCGAGGGGTAAGCAAATATGTAGCCAGCGTGGTGGATGAAACAGGTAGAGAGCTTTGACAAATGCAAATGATGCAACCACCACAGAGGAACTGGTCATTGCGTTAGCAAGTTGGACACCAGGGCATGAATCTCTAGTGAGAAACCGAGCAGCGCATGCCGCTACCCGAGAGCATACACACCGGGCTACTCCGCAGTGAGATTCGGACTCTGGAAACGCAGAGGAGCAAATACCCAGAAAATACTCAAAAATACTTGCGCACTACAGGAAGCAACAATGCCACTGTCCACCTGCTTACAAAAAGCTGACAAGAGAGCAAGGAGTCACTTGCAGAAGGCTCAATGCAGGCACCTATCCACATAGTACTCTTCTCCATGCAATATACCCTGGCAGCTTCAGCAGGAACTGTGCATACTGCCCGGAGACTGCTGTGTACCGCATGGTATGAAGATGCCGAAACAACCCAAGTATCCCGCCCATAGATGAACAGAGCATACTAATCAATCCGGAAGACCAGTGGGAAGCGTTGCACTAAACCTCGAGGACCAGCTCCGGCTGGTGGACAGGGCTCGGGCGTCGGCTGCATGCCATGGCTACCTGGAACAAGGAAGTCACCCTCCTTTGGGCGAAGAGAATGCGCCTGGTCATACAATACAGTTTAATTGTCTCTGTATTAGAGCAAAAACATCAACAGAATGTGCATTTCCATTACGTCTTCTGGCAGAAAGCTGATGTAATTGCACTTCATGCATTTCCGGTGGTTTTAGTGAAAAAGAAAATTGAGAGACTGACAACAGGACAGTTGAATGCCTGCATCCTTGTTCCTCTTTCTACTTCCCTGAAAAGCACTCTACGTGCATCAAGTGTCCACTGCATTGTCAATGTGTGAAAAAATATTATCATGCATTTGTTAGTATTAACAAAACTTCAAATTCAACAAGATGGGCTTTTGGAACATTAGAGCACAAAACCAGACATTCACAAGATACGCCCATCCTGTGTCTCTCGTTCTTGTGTATTTCTGGTGTTGCACTCTCTCATGGTCCCATTCGATAGTAGTGCAAAGGTACAATTTCAATGCAATTTTATTTCCTTCTTTAGAAAGGGGGGACCTAAAAGCCGAGTTATCAGCTTGACAAAAGGTTTTGATTGCGTTCAAGATGACAGCAGCAGTGCTCATAAAGAAACTGCTTGTATTATTTCGGTGCAAGTATCCTTGCATAGAAATAGTACAAATAAATACGAAGCAAATTATAAATTTTCAGTGTGCATGCAAATTTACTGAATAATCACGTTAGCTTTCGTGAAAAGCAAAAAAAAATAGCGAAAGACGAATACTAACAATTATAAACATTTCTGCATGTTGGAATTTTCACAAGCTGTTGAAAGTAACCTCTATGAATGCTTGCTCAGGGGCATATTCTTTATTCACACAAAAGCATTACACATTCCATGAAGCAAAAAATCTGGCTGAAAATCTGAGAAATCTTGATTTTTCGCTTCATGGCATGAAGTCATCAAAAAGCATTACACATTCCATGAAGCAAAAAATCTGGCTGAAAATCTGAGAAATCTTGATTTTTCACTTCATGGCATGAAGTCGTCATAATGTGATGATATCACCTAATGACATCATTCCTGGCACTTCCCCCGCAGGGGCACCTGCGTAAGCAGGCGTTTGATGAGTGGCGTCATAACGGACCCAAGCCATCGGGGGGGTTTCAACCCCCTTCCACGCCTAGCCATGCATGGCTTAGCTGTGTGCAGGGAAAGGGGATCCTGGGGGTTGAGCAGACGCTGAGTGCTTGGACCTTTAGGGCCTCCCGGCTTCATGTAGACGGCAATCCTGGGCTGACCCACCCAGGGGAAATCGGCAGTCGCCTTTTCCTGTCTCTTTTCTCACCACATCTTCATCTTTCTCTCTCACTTTTGATCTTTCCTGTCTTCTTCTCACTTCTTTTGCTTCTACGTTTCTCAGCGGAAAGGGTTAACCTTGTGCAAATAGCCAACCTTGGCCTAGAAGTATTAGGTTATAGCAACGATGTACAGCTGGCATGTGTAAGTCATGCAAGCTCATACCATCCCCTTGTTGGGCTCTGTGGTGGCTGGCTGCCATCGTTGCCGAAAAAACTCCCTGTGTTATGCATAGAGGATTTCCACTTCTTCCTGATTGTACTGCCTTAAAGTGTGTACGCACCGAAGCTGCCTTGAACTTTGTCCCTCAGAACACAGAAACCTTCGCTAAATACCATGTAGTGCATAGTCTGAAACCAGAAAAACCAGTCCAAGCTATTTCTCCTTTTCTTGTGGCCAAATCCCTGACTGATACCATTGGACCAGGAGAGAAAGCTACTAAAACGGCGATCTCCTCCTTGAGGTTAGTGAGAAGCTGCAACACGACAAACTTGCTGCACTCAAAGTGTTTGGCGATACCTTTATCACAGTGACCCCACACCGCTCTTTGAATACTGTCTGTGGTGTGGTCTCGGAAATCTCCTTCATTGTCCTTACCGAGGCAGAACTATTGGAGGGTTGGCAAGAGAAAAATGTCATCGAAGTACGAAGAATCAAAATCGGAAGAGAAAACAATGAAATCGCAACAAAACACTTGATAGTCACATTTGCATCCAGCACGTTACCAGAGTTTCTTGAAAGTGGTTATACCGAAACTCATGTCAGACCATACATCCCAAATTCGTGTAGATTCTTCAAGTGCCAGAAATACGGCCATGGTTCGCAGACCTGTCGGGGTTAGCTTACTTGTGCTAAATGTAGCGACAAGGATCACTCCTGAAAACTGCACTGGCAAAATCCACTGCATCAACTGTGAATGCGACCACCCTGCATATTCTCGATCATGCAGCACTTGGAAAAAGGAATCGCACAATGAAAGAAGACATTTCTTGTCAAGAAGGTAGGAGAAGATGCTTGATATTTCAGGGCAGATCCTATGCTGATGCGGCGCATCAGGGGGCAGCGTGCCTCGCCATTTAGCCAGCCCATGCACAGCGAGCCGGCAGTGGCGTCCGCCCCCACAGAGGCAGCAGGCAAGATTACGCCCTCCCCCCCACCCCCCACCAGCAAGTGAGCCCGGCCACTCCAGGACCATCGGGCCTCAAGACCTCATCTCATGAGGCGAGGTCTGAAACACGAAATTCCAGCTCGCTCGTGCGGGCATCCAGTGCCTCCTGCGAGGCAATAGACACAACTCCGGTGCCTCTAGCGCCTACACAAAGACGCGGCTGTCTGGAACAAAACAAAACGAAAAATTGTGGGTCCGGGTAAGGGCTTTTGAACATCACTCGCGTTCCTCGATCACACACAGATCACACACAGAAGCTGTTCGTTCTACTAACATGGAGACTATGATAATGTTCTGGAGCATTAGAGGACTAATGCACAACGTCGATGATATAACAAAGCTACTATCTGAAAACCAGCCCAAGGTGTTCTGTGTGCAGGAGTCGCATTTAATGGTGCATTCAGACGATTGACCGAATGCGGAATTGGCGGGGCAGACGGCGTGTCACATGACCTCGCATCAGCGATTCTCCTCATCCGCGCCTTGTCTGCATTCCTTGCGGACGGATAACCCCAACCTCTTTTTCACTTCGGGTTTCTGGTGGCGGAACACCGCAGCTTTAGCGGACAAACAGGCTGGCAACCAGTACACTTTTCTTCTGCTCGAGCCTTACAGCTGTCCTCGCAGTTGATTTCAGCTCTGCTGGTGCTTAGTTCAGTTTATTTCTGGGGTCGTATTCTAAGACGATCACCTTTGAGATACCTATCATTTTTAATGTGAGCTGATTGGCAGGTTGGAGAGTAGCGGGTAAGTTGTCGGTTCAATCATTGCACACGCAGGATTCTACGGCAGGCAAAGTGGCGCTGTCGCAGAAAGCGGTTGTCTCAGAACACAGCCCACGTTTGAACACTGATTTTAACGTCAAGATGGGAACTGAACGAAGGAAACATAATGTGCAGCAGTGCAATGTGCACTGTCGGTACCTGTTGTCCGCAAAAGAAGAAAAAAAAAAACTGCCGATATCGGCGCATCACTATATCCTCCCTTCATATGCGGGGCCCCAGGCCAGCAGCTCCAGCAGCTCTCTGTAAAGAAGATGCTTCTTTTCATTCAGCCATTGGCCACTCAGCCACTGGCGTTTAAAGGGCAACTTATGGTTTGACGTAATGGCAGCAGTCACTTTAGAGCACAGATGTGAGTATTAATGAAACGAAATGCACTTTACGGTGTGATGACGTAATTTTCGTTAGCGTATTTCTCCAGGGTCGAGGAACGCTTGAATATAGCTTGCTGAATCATAGGAATACATATGTAATGTTTATTAGACTTCTATGAAAGCGGAGCCAACACTGGAACCACAACTGACGTTAACCCGGGATGACTCCTGAACCATAGGAGTACATATATAATGTTTATTGCTTTGTTATAAAATCAGATAGCCAGCACTGCAACCACAATTGACGCTGCACCGACATTACGCCTGCTCAGGTTCTTTTTCCGAAGCAGTTTCAAGACATGGCATGGCTCTATGGTAGAATACCTGACTGCTACGTAGAATGTTTGGGTTCGATTCCTGCTGGGATCCTGATTTTTATTCTTTGCATTCTTCGGGTCAACGCTGCCGATGTCGGTTTTTCTTTGCGCTGTAACATTTAAGTTACCAATGTCAGTTTGCACCATTCCTGGGAAGATATAAACTGTCAATCACCTGTGGCGCATACCCGCCTACCGTGTCCCGTGGTATATCACTATGTGCCACACGTGTATGGAGGAAAGGGTTTGACGACATAAAAAACAGAATTTTCGCGTTATTCAGGTCATGACCGGACAGTCATATTCGTTAAACCCTCTTACCCTCCCATGCCAACTTTGGTCTACACCAAGCTCTAAGGAGGCGATCACGAGAGCAATCAGATGTAGGCGGCTAGATAGATTGATTGATTGATTGATTGATTGATTGATTGATTGATTGATTGATTGATTGATTGATTGATAGATAGATAGATAGATAGATAGATAGATAGATAGGTAGATAGATAGATATAGATAGATAGATAGATAGATAGATAGATAGATAGATAGATAGATAGATAGATAGATAGATAGATAGATAGATAGAAATGCTCAAAGTGACTTAGGTTCACTAATAAATGCTTCACATTTAAGATAGATAAACGGACAGACGGACGGAATGTTTCTTGTCGTCCGTTCGTCCGTCCACCTAGCAATGTTTCTTGGCAGAGAACCACTTTTTAGCATCGCATCTCTTCTTAACTTCTTAAGAGAGACTTTTACATTGCAGATAAATAGCCCAAGACGCTCGTGACATGGCCTCCTCTAGGAGATCGATGTTGCAAGATCACATAAAGCAAGCGCACGCCTCTATGCCCTTGTGCGCAAGAGCTTAGCGAGGCTGCTGTGCCTACAGTATTTGGCAAGTTTCATTACGTCAACCATATACACCCCATTTTTCATGCCGCATCGCATACGTCGACAGACAACAAACTTTTATTGTACATGTGCTTTACGTCTTTCACAGCGACTTGTTTTAGGTCACTATACAGCCGTCTCATGTTACCATTAGTATTCCATCATTTCATTGAAAATTCATCTGCCACCTTTTGCTTGGCGCTCTTGGCCAGGTTTTGGTCCTTGCGCCACTAAAATCCACACATCATCATCAACCTGCACTTCCTTGGGGATTGACGCATGTTTTGCTTTGAACATAACGCCACTCTGAATCCCTGCCAAGTCTTTGCTGTAAGTTATCATTAGCACTTACCAGCAGGAATACGTAATGTATGGCATGAGCTTACAAAAGATAAGTGCCTGCCCAGTGAATAGTTCCAGGGGTGGCATGCTGGGGCTTGCATCCCAGTGGCTCGGCTGCTACATAAAAAAAACAGGTGCGGCCTGCTGCGTGGCGCCGAAACGGCGTCCAGGGCCTAGTTCTCCTTGTGCCCGCACTGGCGCCACCACACTGGTACAGCTGTTCACGGAGAAGCGCTTCGACTGCCGCGTTTGTACGCCGGACACTTACTCCAATCAGGCCGTAGATAACGCGTTTTATTGTTGCACATTACAGGTTGAATATTGAAGTCGTTATTAGAACTGCTGATTACCCCACATATGTCAACAGTTTGCCCAAGGAGTACCAGTGTTTTGTAGAGTGGGCCTCAATACTCTCCACGAATGCTGCCCGTTTGACTCACCTGAAATGAAAAGTGCCACTCAATCACTGATCCCGTTAATGGGCAGGCAGTCGTCGGGCGGATTCCAAGGGCTGACATATAGGCCCACCGAAACGCACCACGAAAGCACACAAAATTTAAATGTAGGTCCTGTTTGTGCGCCAACAAATGCCGGTTGTGGTCCAAAGCAAGAGTTAGAGCCAAGAGTTGACAACACAAACAAAATATATTCTCAGTTAAGGCAGTACAAGCATCACGCAAACATCCACACTCGGCAGGTATCAATTACAACTCGCAACATCGCTTAGTGGTGTTTAAAACAATGGGAACAAACTTACCGTGCTACAAATGCACTCTCATCCATTAGAAACTATCCAAGAACACTTAAAGGCCTTGAATATTCACCAAACGTGTGCAGCCCACAATTCTTCGAACATTTCTGGAATATTTCTCTTCCAGGAAACACTCAAACGAACTCCAGCTCTGGTCACCATCATTCGGCGACACTCTTCTAAACAGTGCTCCCACGGTGTCATCACTAGATCACCCAAGATCGACTGAGCGCACTACACGACTCACACGAACAACGTAACTTCTTCGCCGACTTCACCATACCGTCCTACCCTCCGTCGTCTCTCGTTTGGATCCTTCCCGGTTTCGCGAACATTCCAAGTGATTGTTCGGTTTGTAGCACGTAGTGCAGCGAAAGCTAGGGGAAAGGGATTCGTCTTGCCGGTTCGTCTGCGGAATCGGTCGGTTCCACTTTGATTTCTTGAATTCTCCCGATCTGCGCGGGCGTTAGGCTGTCGCGACGGTGTCTTCGGTGGAGAGGGTAGGGGCTCGCCCTGGGCGCCTTTTAAAGCTCGTCTTTTTTTTTTTCATTGCGCACACCCGTTGGGGGCCCGGTAACAGGGTAACAGTCGGCGCAGTGGCTTGATGCTGTCGTCAGGCTCCGGCGGCGTGCGCCTGTTTTAGCGCTCGTTTGTGACAGAAAGAAGTGCTCTGTTACGAATATTACGCTTCCCGACACTGTAGATCGCATAGGAATACGTGGTACTTCACAGTAGCATCTTTTCACACGTTCGAGTTGCACCGCGGCACACAACAGCTTCGCGTCATCACACCGCTAGAAAAAAACCATCTGCCACACACGCGCGCACCAAAAAACCGTACTCAGGCGCAGGAGACATGAGGCAAGCTGCTCACACGCGCACTCACACACAAGAAAGACACAAGAAAGCACACGAAAATACACACGCACACGCATAAATCCTGAGCGACCACATATTAACACGAACCGGCGTCTGCCTTGAGGACTGTGCTAGTGGCGCCCTCACCCAAAACAGCTGCCGCTCAGCCGACCCGCGCTCGCCCATTGATGGCGACGCGACGCAGCAGGCCGCACCTGTTTTTTTATGTAGCGGCCGTGCCAGTGGCAACGACTAAGTGCAGGTGTTGTCTGCTGTGCAAATGCTGCTGGCAAGGAAGCGGCCTTGCCCAAGGTTGCTTCAGTGCTGTATTCTACCTCTGTTATGACACATTTAGTCAAAGTAAAATTCATGTGGAGTTGGCCTCTAAGGGGCAACGCAGTGCAAGGACGTGATATTAGGAAGCAAAACATGGTTTCAGATTGGAGCAATTTCTTTGACTCTCTGGTGAAACTTCACCAGGCCTGCAAAGAAACAAGTGTGGTGCATTGATGCTTGATGGCAATTGTCTGAAAATTGTGAAACGGCTGTATGGTGTGAAAAGGGTCGACATCATCCCTTTCAAGGGAACCAGACTTTCAGTGAGGTCACATGCACACTATGCAGCAGGCTGGAATGTCACTGCATGCCACTTCAGTTCACCATCCCTTGTGAACTGCACAATGCAGCCGCTGGAAGTGCACCACAGATTAAAAGAGAAGAAAGGCATAACAGCTATAGAGAAGCATTGGAATGCTGTAATGGGCCGTCCTCTGGAGCGCCCTTTAGTGGGTCGCCCTCTTCGCCTCTTCTCGGAGAGCACGCCTTTCGTACTCGTGCTCAAGAGAGTCTGCGCTCCGTCGTGACTGTTGTGCATCGTCGCCGTCAATCCAGCCGTCAATAAATGCCTTTACAAAGTGGTGGAGAGTGCTGTACCGTCACCACAACTTCAGTCTCCATTCGATGCCCCTGGAGCTTCGATCCCGTACCTACCATGCCGCAAGACGCCGCTCAACAAACGCCGCCTCCTGCACCGACCACTTGTCCCAGTGTCCCCCGTATCCGCTACCCTCCTGTCTTCACCGGCGCGGATGGCACCGACGTGGAGGACTGGCTCGCGATTTACGAACGGGTGAGTGTTCCCAATAAATGGGATGAAGCAGGCAAGCTGAGCAACTTGGTTTTCTACCTCGCAGGTGTGGCAGGCATGTGGTACAACAACCATGCATCCGATTTCCCGACGTGGTCCGATTTCAAGAGCGCCATCGTCGACGTGTTTGGCCACCCTGCCGTTCGTAAGCTGCAAGCCGAACAGCATTTACGTGAACGAGCAGAGCTCAGCAGGCAGGGGAATCATTCACGAGCTACATTGAAGACATCCTTGACCTGTGCAAGAAAGCCGACACGAGCATGTCGGAGTCTGACAGAATCAGGAATGTTCTGAAAGGCATCGACGACGACGCCTTCACCATGCTGCTAGCCAAAAACCCTCGCACAGTGGCAGAGGTCATTACCCTGTGCCAAAGCTACGAGGAGCTGCGCCGGCAGCGCTTGATGACCCGTCGACCGCCATCACGCGATGCTGATCTCGCGGACTTGTCGGCCATTCCTGACCGCTCCACCTTGCTCGCTGAAATCAAGTCTTTCGTGCGTGAGGAAATTGCCCGCCAGGTCTCTCTACTGGCTTTCGCTGCACCGCAGCATGTTGACCAGCCGCCAACTACACTTCTGCCTCCTCTCTGCCGAGCGATTCAGCAAGAAATCGCGGAGGTCATTCCTGAATGCCACCAGCTGCCTCCAGTGCCTGTGCCACTAAGCTACGCGCAAGCTGTAGCCAGGCCGCCCCCAGCGATTCCTATGGCTGGCCCGCGAAGTTACACCGAAGCCGTTGTCGGACCACAGGCCTTCGACGCGGCTGTGCCACCTATATACATCGATGTCGTCCCCAGGCCCCGACTGCTGCCCACAATGCACTCATATCAGCATCCGCCTCGTCCATCCCGTTCTGCGACATGGATGGGACCCGCAAACCGCTGGCGCACTTCCGACAACTGCCCCATTCTGCTTTGCGTGCGGTTACGCCGGTCACGTCGCACGCTAATGCAATCGCGAGCAGCCGCCTCGGGTCGCATCAACCCTCACCTGCTCATGAAGCCGCCCTTATTATGACCAAGCGCCGCCTATGCATCGACGTCCCGCCCTGCACCATCTACCCGCCGTTCACCGTCTCCACGACGTCGCTCACTGTCGCCGATGCGGCCACGTCCAGTCTCACGCGACCAGGAAAACTAGTCGCAGTCCACGAGGCTAGGGCTGCAACGCTATCAAACTGCGAAAGCCCTCAGCGAAGCCCCTCGAATGTGATAGACGTGTTTGTGGACGGTGTTCGCGCATCTGCCCTTATCGACACTGGAGCTGCCGTATCCGTTATGGACGCCAAGTTTAGCCGATTACTGTGAAAAGTGGCAACGCCGCTTTCCGGGCTCTTCCTCCGTACAACCAGCGCCCAAAGTATTCACCCTACAGCAGTGTGCACAGCCCGCGTCATTTTTCAGGATGCTCTGTACGCCGTCGAATTGATTATAATTCCTGCCTGCTCTCACGACGTCATCCTAGGATGGGATTTTCTCTCCCGCCACGACGCCATCATTCATTGCGCACCAGCCAAAATAGAGCTCTCACCATTCTCTGATGTGGCGCCGGCAGACAGTCCGTCAGCTGCGGGCAAAGTACTTGTCAAAGACGACATGAAGGTGCTTGCGAAATCGTCAATGGCGGTGTCAGTGTACTGCGCCAGTATCTCCGACGCCATTCCACTTCTCTCGCCATCTGACCGTATTTGCACGAGGAAGGCATGCTGGTGCCTTTCGCGACCGTGCAAGTCACTCAGGGCAGCACGTCAATTTTTGTTATCAAGCCATCTCCGTACAGTGTTATGTTGATGCGAGGGGAATGTCTCGGCAGTGTGGAACCCCTTGTAGATGCACAAGTTATGGATGAACCAGATGAAATGCACTGCCACAGTTCCAGTACGCTCGGCGCTGTTTCGACGTCTGGTTCATCACCCGCTGATTTATTTGGTTCCTCCATTGCTGACGACCTTACACCGGCCCAGCATTCCCAGCTTCTGGGCCTGTTGGATGAATTTCGCTCTTCTTTCGATGTCGCTCAAGCTTCTCTCGGCCGCACGTCCGCCGTTATGCATCGCATCGACACTGGCGCCCAGCCGTCACTGCGGCAACGTCCAGATTGCGTATCTCCCACAGAACGCCGTGTAATCAATAAGCAAGTCGACGAGATGCTTCGCCGCGATGTTATTCGACCTTCTAACAGCCCCTGGGCGTCTCCTGTCGTTCTTGTTGCGAAGAAGGACGGTTCTGTGGGGACTACTGACAACTCACAGGATCACTCGTTAAGGACGTGTATCCACTACCGCGAATAGACAACGCGATTGACAGCCTGCAAGGAGCAGAATTCTTTTCATCTCTCGATTTGCGCTCAGGGTACTGGCAAGTTCCCATGGCTGATGATGCTCGACCGAAGACCGCCTTTGTCACGCCCGACGGCTTCTACGAATTCAACGTCATGCTGTTTGGGCTGTGTAATGCGCCCGCCACCTTTGAGCGCATGATGGATACCGTTCTGTGCAACCTGAAATGGCACACATGCTTGTCCTACCTCGACGCGTCATTGTTTTCGCTCCGGACTTGTCAACCCATCTTCAACGCCCTGCGGCACGTTTTGACACGTTTGAGCGACGCCAGTCTGCAATTGAATCTAAAGAAGTGCCGATTTGCAGCACGGCAGCTGGCAATACTCGGTTACGTCGTGTCCAAGCACGGTATTCTCCCCAATCCAGCCAAGCTTCGGGCCGTGACCGAGTTCCCCAACCTACGTCTGTCAAGGAACTGCGCAGTTTCGTAGGACTGTGTTCCTACTTTTGGCGCTTCATTCGAAACTTCGCAACTATCATATCGCCGCTGACGAAGCTCCTCGGAAGTAAGGGGCCCCTCAATTCATGGTCGTCAGAGTGCGATGACGCTTTCGCGACGCTCCATCGTTCGTTGACGTCGCCTCCCATACTACGCCACTACGACCCCACGGCCCCTACAGAGGTACACACAGATGCCAGTGGTTTTGGTCTGGCGCTGTCCTTGCGCAACGCAAACCAGGGTTCCCTGAATATGTCGTGGTATGTGCAAGTCGTACGCTCACCAAAGCCGAGACCAATTACACCGTCACCGAAAAGGAATGCCTGCAATCATCTGGGCCCTTACGAAGTTCGACCTTATTTGTATGGTCGCCCATTTGATGTCATCACCGATCACCATGCTCTCTGCTGGTTGTCATCATTGAAGGATCCATCAGGCCGCCTTTGCCCACTGGGCACTTCGCCTACAGGACTACAATATCACCTGCTGTACCGCAACGGACACCAGCACGCTGACGCCGATGCACTCTCGTGCTCCCCATTGCCTGATGGACAATACCCACAGCTCAATGTCTCACAATGCCGTTCTTCCAATTGACATCACACTATGCTACCGAACAGCGCAAGGATCAATGGATCGCTTCACTGATAGACTTGCTCACTGATCCATTGGCAACACCATCCACTCGCGCGTTGTGTCGTCAAGCCCACCATTCCGCCATTCGCGACGACCTCCTTCACCGATGCAATTGCAACGCCGACGGCCGCCAGTGGCTACTAGTAATATCCCGCAGTCTGCGTTCTGAAATACGCGAATCGTTCCACGCTGATCCGCAATGCGCGCACTCTGGGGTATCGAAAACATACCACTGCATTTGCCAACGGTACTTTTGTCGAGGCATGTACCGCTACGTGCAGAAGTTCGTTCGCTCCTGCATCGATTGTCAGCGCTGCAAAACTTCAACGCACCAGTCACCAGCAGGTCTGCAACCTTTACCTTGCCCTGACCGGCCGTTTGGGCGCGTTGGCATCGATTTGTATGGGCCACTCCCTTTGACGTCAGCTGGTAACCGCTGGGCCATCGTCGCTGTAAACCACCTTATGCAATACGCCGAAACTGCCGCCCTCCCAGCGGCTACAGCACGCGATGTAGCCTCCTTTCTGCTCCGCCGGTTCATGCTGCGCCACGGTCCACCCCAGGAGCTGCTCAGCTATCAAGGCCGTGTCTTCCTGTCGGAAGTCGTCGAAGCCATCCTCAAAGAGTGCAACGTTGTTCACTGCAAAACTACTGCTTACCACCCGCAGACGAATGGGCTCATGGAACGCTTTAACCGCACGCTCAGCGACATGCTCTCGATGTACGTCGCCGCCTATCACACAAATTGGGATTCCATTCTGCCTTTCGTCACCTACGCCTACAATCATCATCATCATCATCAGCCTGTCTACGCCCACTGCAGGGCAAAGGCCTCTCCCATGTTCCGCCAATCAACCCGGTCCTGTGCTTTCTGTTGCCACGTTATACCTACAAACTTCTTAATCTCATCTACCCACCTAATTTTCTGTCTTCCCCTCACGCAGGATAACCGGTGGTCATTAAGGGTAACTGACTGGATTCCAAGAGAGGGCAAACGCCTACAATACCGCCCCTCAAAGCACCACTGGTTTCTCACCATTTTTCTTCTTGTATGGCAGGCACCTGTCGCACACAATCAACACAATCCTTCCATACAAGCCGGATCGATGTGAGTGTGCGCCTATTTCTGCCACAGCCAGACTTTGCTGAGGAGTGTCGCGAGCTTGCCAAGACCTTTACTACGCATGACCAAGAGCAGCAGAAGAGCATCCGCGGTGAGACCAACACTCTGCACCCACGTTCCTACCTGGAGCGCTCGTATGGCTCTCGGTCCCTACCACTGCAACTGGCCTCTCTTCCAAACTGCTGCCCAAATACGAAGGCCCCTACCGTGTCGTCGAACGCACATCCTCGGTCACACTACCTGATTGAACCCATCGACCCATCTTCGGACATGCGCCGTCGAGGGTGCGACATTGTCAACATGGAGCGCCTCAAGCCCTACCATGACCCGCTCATAGTGACCAGCTGCTAGGTCGCCAGACGGCTCCCTTTTCGTACCTGGGGTAATTGTAGAGAAGCATTGGAACGCTGTAATGGGCCGTCCTCTCGAGCGCCTTTTAGTGGGTCGCCCTCTTCGTCTCTTCTCGGAGAGCACGCCCCTCGTGCTCGTGCTCGAGAGAGTCTGCGCTCCGTCGTGACTGTGGTGCATCGTCGCCGTCAATCCAGCTGTCAATAACGCCTTTACACAGCGAATGTGTGCCCCTTGTGGAATGCTAGCTGAGGATTGGTTGGGGGTGGGTTACTGCTGGCAGTGGCTTAGAGTGGACGAGAGAGTTCTTCACCTCACCAAATGATTTGAAGAAGTATTTGGCCTTCTAAAAAGTTCCAGTGCGTAAGCAAATGTGGTTCCTGGTGAGGGATTAATCGAACTTAATAGATTGTCCCAAAAGACACAAAAGGAAAATTGAAAATGACATTCGGGAGCTCTATGTGCTGCTACAAAACCATAGCATGATTATGAGGCATGCTGTAGGGGGGCACTCCAGATTAATTATGACGTCCCAGTCTTCACTGTGCACTTCAGGTGTAAATGCATTCTAGCATTTCACCTGCATTGAAATGCAGCTGTGATTGAACACACCACCACTGTATGCTACAGCCACTAAGCCACCGTGGCAGGCAACAGGCACACTGCAAGCAGCCAGAGGAGCAGATGTTGCATCGCCTTTCTAGTGCAAACTTCAAACCGCCAAAGTATAAGTGACCACAAAACGCTTTTCAAGTGTCATATTTGTGGTAAATATAAACCTAATAAAAGAATGTCAGTGACAGCACTGACACTTGGTTGATAACTAGTGCTCTTTCTAGAAACTGTGATGCTTTTGATTTGGTTCTGAATGTGTATACACGTATTTTAAAAATGACTAGCTCTTGAACAGGTTGAGGTGAAACTATAACTTTGTTCAGGGATCTTTAATTAGCGGAATTTTTTGTTCAGTGATCTTGATTAGCAGAATTTTTAAAATTTGAAAAAAAAAAAACCAAGAGACTTCTCGTAAAATCTGTTTTAAATGGTTTATTTTTCCTTTATGTACAGGAATCGTTCAGCCCTGAAGACTTTGTTGAGCGCCTTGCCTGGCGCAGCCTGGGAGGCACATGGACCCCGAGACGTTTGACCCCAGTGTGCTGCAGGAGGCATTCAAGCAAGGCATTCGAGACCTGCAGGTCCTTTTTGAGATGACCCAGAAAAAGTGCGAACGCCTCGAGATGATCTGTCCGTGAGGAGGAAGCACGTCATTGCCACAAGGTGGCTGAACTCCAGGACAAGAACAAGGTTCCTCATATCGCTCCATACTTCATCCCTGTCACTTAACCTTTCGCTGTCCACTGACGTACCAGTACCCCCCCCCCCCCCATGCAGTGTCACTGGCGTACTGGTACATTTTCCAATGTGGGCTCAAAAATTCGTGCCTAAGCGCAAGGTTGGTGCGATTAGAGTGATTCTACTGGTGTGCCATCTGTAGATTCTTTCTAGAACCACATATTTTTGCTGTGGTTGATTTGTGTATTGAAGAGTACTGAGTGACCAGGCCTGCCCTTCTTTGCTGGGCCACTTAGCGTGCGCTACTCTCTCGACCATGTGGTGCACGTGCGATTACGGGTACAATGGTTGTTTTGCCATGTGGCTGTGGGTTGCAAGGTTTTCTCTTTTTTTTGTATTGTGTTGATGTGTCTGCTACGGCGTGTCAAGTTCAGAAGTGCTCGTCGTTGCCTCTCCAGTGGACCAAGACATGACTGTTATTGTATCCCCTTCCCATCCATATCTCTCATCTTGACCTCACAACCTGCGTTCTTTGCGTTTCAAGCTCCCTGATATTCCCGAAAACCAAGCGACACTGGGGGTGTGTCACAATGTAATGGCTAACATGCAGTGCCCTCGCGGCTCTGTTGCTTTGTGTGTTGTGGCGTCACGCCTGAGGACTGAAAGATGGGGGACGCGGGGGAAAATAAAGATTTAGTTTGTTTTGGGCTCTCGTAGCGCTATGTCTTATTTTTCCGATCTAGTCTCCGCTATCTCCCGGCCATCTGCACGTGTATCAACTGGCGACGAAGATAAAAAAGAATGTTCTCGTGAGTTCCTGCTGCCTCCACCATCCGTCCCAAATGCCAAATTTCGACAATCTTGAGCCCTTTCGAGGGGAGGAGGCGATGATCTGCCCTGCTACGTGGACCGGCTGAAGGCATTCTTCACGGCGAATGACATCGCTGAAGACAAGCGAACAGCCGTCTTCATCAGCTGCTGCGGGCAGAAGACGTATGCGTTGCTTCGCAATTTGGTCAAGCCTGACCAGCCAAGTGACAAGACGTTGGACGAGATTCTGTTGGTGCTAGGAAACCACTACTGCCCGAAGCCTTCTGCTGTTGTGCAGCGGTTTCCGTTTCAAACTCGCGCATTCGCGCTGAAGGAGAGGTCCGTCAGCAACTTCATTGCAGCGCTGAAGAGCCTTTCCGAGCACTGCAACTTCGGTAAAGAGCTTTGAAAACATGCTCCGCGACCGCGTCGTGTGTGGCATCAACAACGCAGACGTCCAACAAGATTGCTGGAAAAAGCGGACCTGACTTTCGAAGACGCAGTGCAGACCGCCCTAGCAATGGAAGCAGCAAAGAAGGATGCAGGGGAGATAGCGCAAGCTCACGCTAGCACCTTCTTTTCCACCCTCTGCGTCTCGGCAGCGCCGGTGGGCGTGTCCTGTATCGCTGCGGGGATGCACACCTGGCGTCCGCTTGCCGGCATGTGAAGACCGTCTGCAGTTACTGCCACAAACGCGGGCACTTGGCGAAAGTTTGCAATACCAAACAAAAAGACAGCAATCACAGAGTGACAGGTCTCCCAGGCTGCGTTCGTTCGCGGGCCGAAGTTCACTGTCGGCGAGCAACCGTCATCGCGTAATACTGTCCAGGATGAAGCCTCCGCTAACAGATTCGCCGCCGAAGTTTTCGACATGTGGTTAGTTGACTACACCAAGGCGCCTCCACCTTTTACCGTCAGTGTTGAAGTTTGCGGCAAGCCGCTCCGCATGGAAGTGGGACACGGGAGCGAGCGTCTCAGTCATTGCCAAGTCGCGTTTGCTACAGCTTCTACCTTCAATTCCGGTGCAGCCGTCTCAAGTATTTCTGCGAAGCTATTCCGGGGATTTAAAGAAGGTACAAGGCAAAGCTGATGTCCATGTAAAGTTTCATGGCAAGGAGGCTCACCTACCGATTTTTCTGGACGGAAACGAATCACCCACTCTGCTCGGATGCAACTGTATGCAAGAATTGGGCATCGGCGTCTCCGACGTTGAAGTGAATATTCATGCACTTGCTGATGTGAAACACGTAGTGCAAGATTACACTGAAGTGTTTGAAGAAGGCTTGGGTACGTTCAAGGGTGCGACAGCTTCACTACATGTACCTTCAGATGCTCCACCACGGTTCTTCAAGCCATGCCCACTGCCGTATGCTTTGATAGACGGAGTCACGCAAGAAATTCAGCGATTAATAAGAGATTCCATCATTGTTCCGGTGAAGACAGCTAGGTGGGCTGCCCCAATTGTTCCCGTGACAAAAAGGGATGGGCGCATCAGAATCTGCGGGGACTTTGGTGTCATCATTAACCCAGTCGCGACGGTGGAACGCTACCCTATTCCAAGGATTGAGGACTTGTGGACTGTGCTGGCTGGAGGGTGAGAAATTTCAAAGTGGACTTGCGTGATGCATACCAGCAAGTCGTCCTGGATGAGGCCTCTAGAAAGTACGTCACGATTTCGACGCACATGGGGGTTGTTCCAGTACACCCGCTTACCTTTTGGGGTCTCATCTGCTCCAGCTATTTTTCAACGCGAGATGGAGAACTTGCTCAGGGGTCTGCCACATGTAGTGGTCTATTTTGACGACATTCTCATAACTGGTGCAATGATGCCGAGCACTGTCGCAACCTCCGTACGGTACTAAGCAAACTTCAAGAATCTGGCCTCAAGTTGAAACTCGAGAAGTGCCACTTCTTCATACCCCAAGTGAGTATCTCGGGCACATTATCAGTAAGGAAGGCCTATCTCCGAACATGGACAAGGTGTCTGCCATTCTGCCCGCTCCTGTGCCACAAGATGTCAAGGAACTTCAAAGCTTCTTGGGACTCGTCAACTTCTATCGGCGTTTCTTGCCCAACCTTTCTGCAATCTCCGTCCGTTGCACTTGCTTCTTGTGATGGAAAGAAGTGGCAGTGGGGAAAGGACCAGCAAGATGCTTTCACTGCCTGCAAGCATCTGGGGACTTCAGCTCCAGTTCTTGTACATTTCCGCCCAGACAGGCCTGTATGTCTCAGCTGTGATGCATCACCTTACGGTATAGGCGCAGTTTTGGCGCACAAAGATGCTGATGGCCGAGAACGTCCAATTGCTTTTGCTTCTAGAAGTTTATCAAAAGCAGAGCAAAACTATAGTCAACTTGACAAGGAAGCATTGGCCTTGGTGTTTGGCGTGGATCGGTTCCACCAGTACTTGTGGGGCATACCGTTGAAGCACACACTGACCACAAGCCACTTCTTGGACTTCTGGGTGCCAACAAGCCTGTTCCTGTGCAGGCTTCGCCAAGAGTGGTCAGATGGGCCCTGAAGCTCTCCGCTACAATTACAAACTGTCTGCAAACCTGGCAAAGAGCTCGGGCATGCCGATGCGCTTAGTAGACTGCCGCTGCCCAACCGACTGCACTGCATTTCCTCGCCCTGCTGAGATCTTCATGCTGGAGGAGGCATATCCACAACTCCTCTCACCAGCTGTTGTTGCACGAGCCACAAGGGACGATCGGTAGTGAGCCATGTTGTCCTATCTGTGTTGAAAGGAGAAAGCCTCCCAGCGGGACCAGAGTGGAAACCCTTCAGTGCCAGAAGTGCGGAACTCAGTCTCCATGAAGGCTGTCTACTATGGGGATCAAGAGTCGTGATTCCGAAAAAATTGCTGGCCCAGGTACTTGGTGTGCTCCATGCCAGCCACAAGAGCAAGATGATCGCCAGGAGCCATGTCTGGTGGCCAGGCATTGACAATGACATCGCAAACAGTGTGAAGAGCTGCGCTACGTGCCAGGCTCAACATAGAGCTGCCCAGCCAGTGCAGCAGACACCCTGGCCTTTTCCACAGCGACCCTGGTCTAGGCTTCACATTGATTTCGGGGGACCATTTCTAGGGCATACCTTCTTGGTTATAGTGGACGCCTTCTCGAAATGGATAGAAGTCTTCCCTGTGTCTTCCACATCAGCAGACGCTACCATTTCCGCCTTGAGAATGGCATTCGCCCAGAACGGCCTCCCTGACATCATAGTTTCGGACAATGGTCCTGCTTTTACCAGTGCACAGTACCTGGACTTCTTGACTCGAAATGGAATACGTCGCATGCTGGTACCGCCGTATCACCCTGCGTCCAACGGTGCCGCAGAGCGAGCAGTACAGACTGTCAAAAACAAACTCAAGAAATCTGGGTCGGGCAACTTCCAAACACAACTGTCCCGGTTCTTATTCCACTACAGGACTATACCTCACGAAGTAACGGGTCGGCCACCGTGCGAACTCCTGACAGGGAGAGCCTTCAAGACACCGTTGAATGTCTTGCGGCCAAGCCTGCAGACGTCGGTACTTCTAAGGCAACTTAAGCAGAAGTTGTATGCCGACAGAGGATCCCGGCCAACTCCGTCATTGCAACCAGGAGACAGCGTGTATGCGCGAAACTTTCGACAGGGAGCACCATGGGTGCGGGCCAGTGTTGTCGACGTCACCCCGCCGTCGGCCCGCGTCATTCTCGACTATAGGTCTATATGGCACCGACACGGTGACCACTTGCGTCTTGCCCAGACAGGGCCACCGGGTACATCTGAAACGAATGCGCTTCACCATGCTAGTGCTGCGGCCATACCACAATGGGAACAGCCTCCTCTCCTTGAATCAACTGTTCCGGACATGCCGGAGCAAGAGGCTGTCGAGCCGGCTACAAGTTTGCCTGAGAGGGGCTGTGCCATAAACACTGACATTACTGCAAGCAGCAGTGGTGTTCATGTGGGGAGTGACTCTTCCGTGGCTGCGCCTTGCACACCAGTGTTAAGACGCAACAACAGGTCGAGGAAACCAGTGCTTAGGTACTCCCGTAGTTATTCTTCTTAAAAGGGGAGGAGTGTCACAATGTAATGGCTAACATGCAGTGCCCTCGCGCGGCTCTGTTGCTTTGTGTGTTGTGGCGTCACGCCTGAGGACTGAAAGATGGGGACGCGGGAAAATAAAGAGTTAGTTTGTTTTGGGCTCTCGTAGCGCTATGTCTTATTTTTCTGATCTAGTCTCCGGCTATCTCCCGGCCATCTGCACGTGTATCAGGGTGCTTCATGGCCAGAAACACTCGACAGTGAAAGGGTTAAAGGGGCCCCACACCCAAATTTAGCACGCCGAGTTTTACATTGCAACACGTTCCTTGTATCGTCTTGAGATGAATGCAAAAAGAATGTTAGAGGTAGACACATGCAAACTAAAGTTGCTGAACTTACAAATTCAAAATAAAAGCAGGCGACAAAAATCGACATACCCTTCCGTGTTTCACTCACCCAGTGAGGTGTCAATCTGGTTTGTCTGGTTCCAATTAAAATGTGGGTTACATTTTGTCATACCAGAAACCTGCAGGGCATAGTGGCGTTCCTGCTGCACTTTTTGATGGCTTCACTGTCACGGATTCGGGAGGTCCCGGGTGATAGGCTCAGTCAAGACTTGTTTATTGGCACAACACAACACATTTATGAAACAAACAAGCATCACTCTGAAAATATACAAATATACAAAAATGATCAGTAACTGCGAACTGATTCACACAAGCAATGAAGTCTATGCTCTTATATCTAAACCGTCCTACTTCTTGAATAGTTCATCCACTTGACTTCTAACTGCTGATGCATTAGGCCAGCCTTACTTGGTGACGTTGACTTGCTCATGGCTTAAGTCCATTCTGTCACTCTCTTGTTTGGCATCTGCCTGGCCAAAGATGACCTCGCCAATCATGGAGTTCAGTCTGTTGTCCGATGCGTCGTTCGTCGCCTGTGCGTGCAGGCCGATGACGCAAGTAGCCTTTAGGGCCATAAGCCTAGCTTCGTCGTCAGCTCGCTCACCCGGTGTGGTGTTCCACGTGGAGTTAAGAGACGACTCTATCCTGACAAATAGGAGATCAAAACTAGTCAGAAACGATGAGTATTGGTAAATTCTGTGTTTTGCCATAGAGAGAATGAATGGTCTCTCTCCGATACAGAAATGCAAGATACAGTGTATTGATTGTATCATTGCAAAATACGTGGTAATAATTGCATTATGCAAAATACGGTCTATTGATTGTATCATTGCTATTTTATATCGTCTAAACCTGCACAAGTACGTCTGCTTCTGCTGCTCTTTGTTTTCTATATTTCTATAGCACCCAGAATAGCTTGAATGACAGCTTCTGATGTGAGGCATAGTGTGAGAACCCTTCCCATGTGTCTTGTTACATTCCCGTGAGAATGTGTTATCACTAGAGGCCGGATTTTTAGGCACTAAAAAATGGGCAGGCAAAACGTTTTAGGCCTCCAATATCGTAAATATAGGCACAATACGTTTTTACAGAAATGGAAATAATTTCAAGGCAAGGCGTGTGCAACGTCTATTTACGACAGGAAAAAAAAAAATGTTATTATTTAAGGTGGTACACAGGCACCGACAGTTGAGCGTAGCCGTGCAAGTGTCCTTTGTCCGCCACGCCTTGCAGAACACGGTCTCTCCGCTTATTCTGTAGCATGGTGAGTCAAGTGTCCACTGTCAAATCAACACACTCCTGTGTGCCTTTCTTTTTGGCATGACAGAGAAGGGTAGAGCAGGAGCCGACATCCAGATCGCTAAACGACCACAACGAAGGGATTCTTCCTATTGGCTGGGTCGAATCGCGTAGCACCAGTTTGTCCCCTGGCGGTGAACACCTTAAAAAGTAAATCACAAACTTCACAAAGCCGCGCTAGCATGTCTACAATATGACACGCAGCTGTTTTTGAGGTGGCTTTAACACTAAAAGTTCACAAGGAAGGACCATTTGGGATTTGTTTTTTGCCACACCTTGCCATGGTTTCGCCACACTGCTATGCGCGAGGTCGATCAAGGCTTCTTCGTTGAAGCATTCCGCATGATACTTTCCCTAGAGGACCATAATGCTTGTGACGTGTTCGAGTGAATAATACTGCACGACACTGGGCAGAAAAAACTAAAACCATATGCCACACTGAGCATCTTTGCTCATCGGCCAATGCAGAAGGAATGGCTGCAAGTGAATGAGGGGGGACGAGTGTTCACAGCAAACTTCCCAAAGAAAAAGTTTGTTATTAATTCCTGTAATAAAACCCAGATTTAAATAAGTGCTCTTTTATTATCTTGCATCTCTACAAAAAGCCACCTATCTCAGCTTTTCTCGTTATTAATATGGTTTTAGGGCCTGTAGGAGTACACATACCTCAAATTTATTCGAAGTTGCATTGGGTAACATTTCAACATACATTTATATCTGCGGGGCGTGGAGGCGGCGGAAGCAGTAAAAGGGGGACAGCTTTGAATGAATGTATTTGTTTAAAAATCAGATAAACATTAAAATGGGCGAGACACTAGCGGGCATGCTATATTTCCTAGATCTTGAAAGGTTCTCTGGTTGCTGATATTCCACACATGCAGTGCAACTCTTTCTCCTGAGTAAACCTATTATAGTACTTATAAACAAAATAAGCTTGGTTAAAAATACCGTGTAACCGTTTGAATACTTCTGAATGCTGACAAATGTAACGAAAGGAATAATAGCGTATATTTTGCACTGCGCACTACAGGAGCACTGGGTGCCTAGTGAGGTTTCACAATGTAGCAGTAAGCTCGCAACCTGCCTATTTTTTTTTTTTCGAACTAGAAAACGAGCACGATTAGCTAACCCATACATCACCTCTACTTCAAGTTACCCTGAATTTCAAAACATGCGAAGAAGTAAATGTTCTGGGGGACTGGTGCTGCTTCGGAAACTAATGCGTTTTATTTCAGCATTTAACGTGCTCCGGCCTCAATAAATCTATTTTCCCTGTGGTTCAGTGGTTGCTGAGGCCACAAATGTTAACACTTAAACAGTTCAAGTGCGGGGTGAGTTCGGTTTCAGGTGTCCGCAAGATGCACGGGAGCGAGCGGCGCCTCGTCTGCTAGCGCTGCTCCTTGGACCCCTCGAGAGGGCACGCGAGTGGTTGTTGCTACCTTTGAAAAATAGAGGAGCCTGGGCGCACCCTGAGGACGAGTACAGAGAGAAAGAAAAACATTTTAATGTTTGCACTAAGTTGAGCCAAGCCTGCTGAAAAAAAAATTCTTCACGGCAGGATTTGAACCTGCGGCGTACCCTCGATCCGAAGGCGAGCATCCTAGCTGTTTGGCTATCCAGGCACGCTAGCAGAGCACAGCATAGCCTTGTATAGTATGGTGTAGCAAAAGGATGGGAAAGGGAAGTGGGTGTGAGGAGGAGAGATGGGATGGTGAGGAGGAGGGGAGAGAGTAAAGCTTAGCACACAACAAATGAGAAAGAGGGAAACAGAGAAATGCAAAAAAAAGAGAGAGAAAAAAATCTACTGTTACAAATTAAAGGGAGAAAGCATGTCGGTCTCGGAGGATTTCTCGGCCGCCACTAGAGAAGTTCGAAAGTGTCTCTGGGATAGTACGATTGATATCGGGAGAGGTGGGACAAAAGTGAAACTGATACACGATAAAATAAAAATTGGCAGTGAATTGTAACTATTGGCAGTGAAAATTGGCAGTGAAATATAACTAAAAATACTCGAGTACCAAGCAATCTGCGCTGCAGAAACAATCGGACAATGGACCGTCAGGTTCGCGCCGGCGCGGGAGCTGTGCAATAAAACAAAAGCCGCAAAAGTACTTTCCGATGTCTTAACCTAAATGCCCGAAGTATACTATTAAAGAAAACAGCTGAGCTTGAAAGCATAGTTATTGCCCACAGCTCCCATGTAATAGTTATTACGGGAACGTGGCTTCACGGCGACTTAGGTGACTCAGAAATCGTACCGCATGGATACCATACGTACTGCAAGGACCGCGACTCCCACAGCGGCGGCAATGCTATTTTGTACATGGACTCGTTGCACGTTACAAGACTGCCGGATATCATCAGTGTTGAGTGCGTACTGGTTCACTTTCATGAATTTTATTTGGTAATTGCAGGTTTTTACCTAACAGGGGATTTCTTAAGGCGCTTAACGAGTTCGTGTGCAAGAACTAACCTTGTACTAACTGGTGACTTTAACGGGGATGTTCCTGAAGCACTTTGTGTTTCCCTTCGTTGACATTGTTTTATTACATGGCTTAACACAATTAGTAAAAGCACCTACAAGGATACTAGGTTATAGCCACTCAGTTTTGGATCTTTTCATTATTAGTGACAGTGTTCTTGATCGCGACCCGAAAGTTGACATATTCAGAGGTGTCTCGGACCACACATTACTGTGCTTCAATCTCAAAGTCAAATTTCGATCTAGACTGGAAAAAAAGGAGTGTATTGTACCTGTGTTCACATGTGGGACGTCATTATATTAGATGCTCTGGATAGTTCTTTTTCTTTGTTTGAATCATTTTATGAATCGGATGCAACCTCTGTTGAACATATGTGGTGCTTTTTTAAAAACCTTGTGCTTACTTGTGTAAAAAGCATTGTTCCACACAAACGTAAGTTGCAGCGTGCACATAATCCATGGATGACGAAAGAGATTGCATGTCACTAACGTAAGTTAAACGGGGCAAAAAGGCAGCACAGACGGCATCCGTGTTCAGGTGGCTCAGATAAGATATTGGAGATATGCGAGCAGCTAAAAAACAGCATTAAGAAGGTCAAAGATTTTTACGAACACGTTTGCCTTAAAAACTTTCTCATAACTTCACCAGAAAAAGTTTGGCGACACATTTTGCCAAAAAAGAAACCTCCGCCTCCTCTATCGGTCGATGGTATCCCTATGACGGATAACGTAGTAATTGCTGAAGTGCTTAATGCTTATTTTGGTTCTGTGTTTCTCGTTGACGATGGCTGCACATTGGAATTTAACCAATTTGATAACTTAGAACCTATTGAAAATGTGTGTATCTGAAGAAGGCATACTTACGCTGTCGCTAAAATTAGATGACAAGGAATCGCCAGGCATAGATGGTATACCGAATACATTTCTAAAACGTTATGCAGAATGGTGTTCAAGATGTTTGTGTCTATTATGAGATGATTCACGGTCACTGACCAAGTCGGATGAGATGATCTGACGTTTCGGAACCGCATACGGGTTCCTTGTTCACTGAGCAGGACTCAGTGTCCGCTCAGGACACTGAACAGGTTCCTTGTTCACTGAGCAGGATGTCTATTATTTAAAGGAGTCCTGACACAAAAATTTTCGCCCCGCGTTTTTTTGCTGCAATGTGTTGCTGGGGGCCTGTTAATCATAACACGGCACATCGCTTGCTGCAGCGTGCGACAGTAATTAATTACAAGCTCCTCATTACCAACACAGCCTCAGTTTCGGTTTGACAGAGCTCCAAAAACGACAAGCTGCCGGGTGAAACTATCACCACCTAGCGAGTGAAACGCTCGGTCACGTGAGCACACAGAACAGTGACGCATTTCCGCACGGTCTGTCGTCGTCGGGCTCATTGTCGTCTGATGGAGACGATTTCTTGCGCGGGGATGGAAGGAATTTTCGACGTGGCGAATCACTTCAGGTTTGACCCGCTGGCGAGGAGCGATTCGTCGGGAAGCGCGTCAAAACAGAAATGGCGGCTACGACGTCATCATAACCTGTACCAGCTGCAACGGTTATGTACGGCAAGTAGGGGGGTCACCTCGGGTCACCTCTGAGGGTGTCAATGCACCAGGTGCGGCCTATAATGCTGGATCGCGCTCGCGAACTTCAAATTCATATAAAATACCTTCCAAGCTTTATTCGCTGTCGATATTTGCATATGGTACACGCACGCACGGGAATCGATCCAGCAGGTCTCTCGGCCGCAAAATTTTGTGCCAGTACCCCTTTAAGAAATCCCTGTCTAAAGCGGAACTTCTCAGTGACTGGAAGTACGCAAAAATCACCCCTATCCCTAAAACAAGCGCACCGTCAGATGCATCCTACAGGCCAATTTCCTTATTAGCACATGCGCAAAGCTGCTAGAGCACATCATTTTAAACATGTATCAACTTTTCTTGAAGATGAATGCTTAATTGGTTCCTTTCAGCATGGTTTTCGCCGTGGTTACTCTACAGTTACTCAGCTCATTCAAACTGTCCATGACACAGCAGCGGCCCTAGACAGAGATAATCAGGTTGACATTATATTTCTAGATTTCGAAAAGGCATTCGACGGAATTGCTTATCGCAAATTATTATTGAAGCTATAGCCAATACTGAAGAACGCCACATTAATAGCTTGGATAGAAGCCTACCTTTCATGTAGAGGTCAAGCCATGCCCATTGACGACATAACTTCGCGTGCCATTTCAGTACTTTCAGGCATCGCGCAAGGGTCTGTTCTGGTCCCCTCTTTTTTCTCGTGTACATCAATGACATCGTTCAGACATTCCCTTTAAAATAAGGCTTTTTGCTGACGATTGTATTATATATTGCGAAGTTACTACATGCAACGACCAGCTTTTATTAAATGAATCTTGTGCCTAATTAAAACGTGGTGCGCAGATTGGCAAGAGACCATCAACAAAAAGAAAACGTGGCAATGATAATTAGTCGCAAAAAGTACCCAATAACATTCCGTTAATGTTTTGATAATCAACCTCTTGCAAGTAAACAACTATAAGTTTTGGGAGTCATCATCTCTCACGATCTTAGTGGAACAACCATATTGACTACATACAAGGAAGGCGATGAAAAACTCGGATACTTAAGGAGGCGCGTGAGTAAGTCTACACCAGAAAGTAAGCTTTTAGCGTATAAAACCTTTATTCGGCCACTGCTGGAATGTTGTGCAGCTGTATGGGATCCACATACAAAAGAAACGTTCAATATTGGAAAAAATACAGAGGAAATCAGTTAGGTTTATCTATAATAAATACAGCTGGCAGGCATCACCTACATCTCTCCTAAAAAAAGCTCAGCTCGAGAACTAGGAACTCTGCGATACCGTGAGCGAATGAAACTCATTTATCTCCTTTATCATGACAGTTAGGTATCGGAAAGGATACCTATCTAAAAGATGCTCACGGGCGGCTACTTGGTCCTATCATACTAAAAGAGTAGCTGAGTTTTTCTTCTCACCACACATTTCAGTATTCTTTTTTCCCGAGAACTGCAAGTAATTGGAATTCACTTCCCTCAGCTGTCGTTATCATGTTATCTACAGGTCTTTCAATCCAACATGTAGCTCTGACGTAGCTCATGAACCTTGATGATGTTGTCACATGTATATGCATATATCTACTCACTAGGCTTTTTGCTGTTATAGTATTTAGTAAAATATATGCTGCGTCTATTTTGCACATGTTTGTTGTATCTTGTTTTTTTTTTTCTATTTTGATTCAATGTTTGTCTTGATGCTCAGCTGTAACATTCCTCTCTATGTATTCACTAAATGATGCTTTGGTGAAATCTACGCCTTGTGTGTGTATAATATATCCATTTTTTTTACTGACTTGTAATGGCTTGTAACTACTCCTGCCTAAGATCTGAAATCCAAATCGGCAGTATTCTAATAAATAAATAAATAATAAATAAGATAGAGCAAGAGAAAAATTCTTGCCGAAAAAAATTCTTCACGCCCACTGACGGAGACATTGTGCGCAACCCCTTTCTATAGTGCATAGCCTGGCTGCACCCAGTCGTGTCTGGGAAGTCATGGGGTGTCCAAAAAAGTGCATAACGTACTCCCGAGCTGGAAGCTGTGCTTCACTGTGCCAAGTATTGCACGACTTAGTAGAAGCATTAAATTTGTTCGTTCTTCTTTTGCTCTTCACTCTCCCCTGATGACGCTCCACAATTTCGCATTCGCCGACCGCTCACACCTGCTCAGCGCGATGGTGTATGCTCGCCGGCATGTCTCATTTGCTGCTGCTAGTGGTTGCTTCTGGGAGTTGGTTGAACTAGAGGACTAGGTTGAACCCCATAGAGTTCCGAACAGTCAGTGTTGCTTGGCAACATGAATAAGGCTCAAACTGCACCGGGAAGCAAAACTTAAAGGGAAGCTGAAGCACTTAAAAAAAAAAGACTTTGGAATGTGTAATCATAGTTTGATCCCTGCTGAATTCGAAAACCAATGTAAGAGTTCACAGAATTGAACGTAAATAGCATTTCTTGGCAAAAAACAGCGCTGCAGCCGCAGGGATTCTTGAGCTGCTGAGCGAAAGCGGTTATTTCATCTTCGATGTGCCGCATCATCGGCGCCATCAGCTCTGTTAAAGTGCGGCTTTCGCAATCAGTTCCACCAACGTGCTCAGCCGGAACTAGTCACGGAGGCCACGGTTGGAGATACGACAGTGCTGCGTGCCTTTGCCAAAACTACCGACTATGACATAGTTCCGGTTAGTTCGTTTCCACGCCCACACTTTCGGCGCGTTCGCATGGGCGGAGCAAGACGAACTTTTCTTTGCGTATTTTAAAGCTCCTGCTGCCACAACAGCGGAAAAATATTACGCCATTGTTGACGATAATGTTGGTCCTGTTAACAACAAAGTTTTACCGAATTCTAAAACCACTTCAGCTTCCCTTAAGGTTAAATGTTCATAGAGGCGCCAGTTTAGAAAAGAGGCATTATAGGCACTTATAGACATGTAGGCGCATACGCCAAAAATAGGCATTTATAGGCACTATAGAAACACTATAAAAGCCCTCCTCTAATTCATGCTCACATATCAAAGCGGCACGATAGGAGTGCCAGGAACGAAATAGGCATTTGCCTAAAATCCGGTCTCTAGTTATCACACCATAAGAAAAAGTGGCTCTCGGTTGTTGTTGTCAGCTAAAACAGGAGCAGTGCAGTAATAAATAGCGCATAGCCGCAGGCAGCCAACACCTAATACCAGATGTGCCTCATTTGTTTCATAGAAACTCTTATTGCATTTTGTTTCAAAATGCACAGATCAGCTTGTATTGTACCAAGGAACTAATCTAGTAGCTTCTATTCTGTAAACAAACACATTCGTAAGCACAATTTGTGTGGTGGTTCATGCAGTCAGCTAGCCTCTAAAATTGGCTGATGGTATTTTTAAGGCACCAAGATTGTGTCTATGATTATTTGTTTATGGTTCATGTTGGGGCCTTAAAAGAGGAAGGACAATGCATGACTTTCTTCTTTATGTGCCGCTTTAAGGAGCTCATTTCGCAAAAATTCCAGTGTCGGCGTCGGGGGTTGTGAGCGAAAAATCAGTGTTGTCTGTGAGCGAAAAATTGAGAAAGATGCAAATAAAATAAATAAAAATCTTCGGTTCGAATGGGAATTGAACCCAGGCCTTCTGTGTGGCAAGTAGGTGTTCTACCACAGAACCACGCTGTTGCTTGAAACTGTTTCGGAAGAAAACATTATGAATGTCATGTAGTGGGAGGTGTTTTCTTAACGCATGTAATATTTTATGGCAGAAGTGTAGAATTGCGCCAGGTGTCAAGACATGTGAATTGCGCACCAAGGGGTGTTTTAGAGGCCCACACATTACAAAGCGTTCAGACATATTAACCATAATCAGCAGCAAAAGCATCAACAAAGTTGGCAGCTGCGTAGGTTCACATGTTGCCTTACGGACGCGTAGTGGGCCCTTTGCAAAAGGAAGAATTATGGCCTAGTGGGCACTTCGCAACTGTACTTGCAGTAAGCATTCTAGGATAGTTTCAAGCAGCCAATGTTACGTGCACAGACATTCGTTTCTTTGCGGCACGGGTGAGGCGTCCACCGAGAACCAAAGCAGGCTAGTGATTGAGAAGGTGATGCGCACGTTACGCTATTGCGTTTTCCCCTGAAGGCGAGGCTGAAGCATCTTTTGTCTCACTGAACAACCTGGTTCATGTTTCTCCTGGCGTTTATGCTTGTTTTTCTATGCAGCAGCTCGGTTCAAATCTGTGGAAGCATTAACTTGTGCATTGTGTGAGCTGTCAGTTTTTAAATATACTGTCGCATTTAATAGTACACGTGCCTTGAAGCTTACTGAAGCGGTTACAAAGTGACATTCCTGGGGTATCTGACGTAGCCACTTTGTTTTGAATGCAGTCCTCGTATGCCACGTACAAGGAGCTGGATTCGCAGATTGGCTATGTGGCAATGAAGGTGGTGCACTTGGGAGATCTCCTGGAAAGTGTGAACACACCCCGTTCACGTGCTGTCGAGGCACAGAAGCTGATGAAGCACTTTGCAGAGTTTCTTCGCCCAGAACATGGGTCGCACACGGGCATCTCCATGACCCAGCCAAGGTAATGGTTTATCTCTGGGTTTCTTAATGGCAAAGATGAGTGAACAAATTGTGGGCTAATTTAGCAGCCTTGGGAGGAGTTCTTGGGAGCATCGCGCCGCATCTGTAGGGGACGAAACCATGACCGTTAGCGACGCAGTCTGAGTGTCTGCGCATTTCTGAAAGGCGAAAACCAAGTCGGTGTTTGTCACGGCGGACGAAGCAATGAAGATGCAGTCACTGTTGATGCGATCAACAATACCAGTTAATCATCCTAGTAAAAATTAAGCTAGTTTGCCACCACCACTGAAGCCTTGATTGCCAACAACGTGATGGATGGCAACCACGCTTTTCCGAAGACTAGGTGACCAACGCGGTGTCACAGGCGCAGGGGTAATTTGTAAACACAAAATTTTTGTGATTTTGTACTGATAGCAACCGCAATGCAGACTGCAATATTACCAGTGGAGTATTTGTTGCATATTTGCTGGGTTGGCATTTAACAGCTTTCACTTTTTGCAGTGATTCATTCCTGATCTCACCCTATGAGAGTCATTTTCACACGAGAGCAGAGCTTGCCTGCAGTCAAAGTGGGGTTGATGTAATTTGAGCCGCTGCTGCTATGCATTGTCTACTCAAGTTTGCTAAGCATTCCAAGATAAAGCTTGCCGCACCATGCAACCTGGCTACGCATTTGTTGTTTTGGAACAGCTCCTTTGTGATTATGTTGCATATGATTATTTTCAATGACCTGTATGTGATTTGCAGCACAAAAGTAATGGTTTTGGCCGCTAGGCTGAGTTGGTCACATTTGATGCATTATAACTTGTTAGCAACTAAAATAATGCGACGTTTTTTTACGCAGAGTGGTGGCAGTGTTATAGGCTTCAGAGTGATCTTTAAAAAAAGAATTTTAGAATGGCGTTTTTGAGAAAAGTATTTTCAAACTTTGGCATCTTTGGTAAACCACATACGCTTTGGCACAATTTTGAAGTATAAGGGGGAGCGTGGCAACCATGAAAATTATTTAGAAGAAAGTGCAAATATTGATATGTACAGAGTGTTATCATCCTGAGTTTAACTTATCTGCCGCAATACCTGAAATACAGGTATTTTGTGCCATTTGCCATGTTCGTGATTTTTTTTACTCAGAAGTACTCTGACAGCAAAGGGAAATAAAACACAGTCAAATTCGACTATATCGAACTCGGGTAAGTTGAATTATTCCTTTTGTTAACTATCTTCAAACACAACAGTGCTTTAACATCAATGCATTGGAAAATTTACATCTACATCAAACAAAAATAGCCGGAACACTTGACATATAGAAGGTGGTGCAGTGCGAAACACCTCAAGAAGCTGGCTTTTCCTCATAGAAGTAGACTTTTTCGCTTACATCTGGGAGAGTGAGCGGTGTGACTAGGAGGGCGCCGCCTACCAAGACTATCAAGGCTACTACTATACTACCAAGACTGGAACCGCTAGCCTCTCCAAGTAGACTACCGCTTGCCATTTTGTGCTTTCTCCCAAGATTCCTCGTCTTTGGGCCCGTCGGTTCGTCGTGTGGGGTCGCTGTTCGCTTCTCTGTTCCCTTCGGTAACGCAATGACTCCGATAAAATGGAAGAACTTGGCTGTTCTCCGTTAGGCTGGCCATAATGAACACAGTCAAACGTACAGAAAAGAAGTCTGACATTGCAACTGCGTACATTCCAAGAAGCATGCTGACTATGATATTGAAAAAGAATACCAACATTAGGGCCAGGGCAGGCTAGAGGCTACCGGGAGCCGACCAGTACACACACCTGTGTATGAAGGCGTTTAGGTGCTGCTTACATCAATACTGCATTTTCTCAAACTCTCCCTGCCTATAACCCACACCCACAACTACAAACTGTGGAAACATGAAAACTAAATAAAAGCCCACCCTGTATTGCCACGAAGCCAAACTTTTCACTTAATTTTGTGCCAGAAATAAGGCTAGTTCTTTAAAAGTTTTATATAGAATCATACGATATGTCAAACTAGTTCCCCCTTTTATTTTATGCGAGTTCGATACATGCGAGTTTGACTGTACTGATAAAATTGCATTCCAATTGTTCCTTGATGGAAATAAATATTGTGGCCAAGAAGTGTACCGTTTTTTCGCTAGGTGGGCTCAAAGTTCAGGAATTGCAAAATAAGTGTAACAATGTTTTTTGCAGTCAAAATTTATATTTTCTTTTATTTAGGCGAACAATTTTTTTCCTCGGTAAAACGAACTTCAGTGTCATTGTTCAGGGTGTGATACTATACCTATAGAGTAAACTTTATCAAAATCAGAAATGTTGACCAGGACATCATGTTCGTTCTTATCTGCATGCACCCAAAGTCACTTGTGACATGAGGAATGCAGAACACATAGTTGTGCTTACATTTTTCATTGAAAACTTTTCTCTTCGTCTCTCTCTTTTTTTTCTTTTTGCAGCTTCACGAAGCAGCTGACATTATCCAGAAACTTCATCTTATAGCTCAAGAGTTGCCTTATGGAAAGTATGACCTCTTTTTATTGGTGTGCATTGTTACGTGTGAGTGCTATTCTGTGGAGGTAGCTGCAAGTTGGCATTACCACTTGCCTTTGTCAAGAGCAAAGTAAGATATTCTGGCATATCCCATGCCCTGTGGGAAACTGTGCTCTGCGAAGCAGTCAGCGAGCAGCTGCCTATTCTGCATTATTTGTCTTTGAGCCAAATGGCACAGTGTTGATCGACGTGTGTACAAATTGAGTAGTAGGATGCGGGACGCTGGCTCACAGGCAGATTGACTACCCTGTGAGGCCTAAGAGATAGTTAAAGGAGCACTGACACAAAACTTTTGCACCTTGTTTTTTTTTGTTGCAATAGATAGCTTATGATCCACTTATCACGGCTGCAAACATAGTTTGCGCGAGTGCACGACGGTTCTTTATTTAGAGACGTTTTTAGAGCGCCCAGTCGCAGTTTCGGTTTCAAAGAGCACCAAGCTAGGCAGCATCCTCCGGAGGACGGGAAAACACAGCTGGCAAAGTGAACACTCGAAATTGTGACGTAGGCGGCGCGCGAGCGTGGGTGCGGTGGGCGCCGAACTAGGTCAAGTGGCGCCAGCTATGGAGGATTAGAAGCAACTACAAATGCGTAATCTATGTCCTCCGAGCATTCGGAAGCGCCCATCTCGACTCGCTAAGCTTACAGCATCGATTATTTGACTATGGCTCTCAAAAACGGCAACGAATCGGGACGAATACATTGCTGTCAAAGCTTAAGGACATGAATCTAAAGCAAATGGAAGCATCACTTCGGAACTTACACGTTACAGAGCGCACGGCGGCCACTTGATAGATTCGAAGTGGAAGACAACCGCTTTTGGCAGTGCTGCCATGTTTTTCGGAGGCGCGAATGCCTCGCCGGCGAAGCTTGCCGTGCAAGTTGGACAGCTCTCTCGCGTGCGGCGACGGCCGACGTTCTGCGGCACCGCGCCGATGCGGCAGGCTTGCCGCTAGCGTGAGCGGGCCATAACATCTGCCCACGGGCACGACGAGCGAACAGCAGAAGAGAGCACAACCAGCACACGAAAAGCCGCAGGCACGGAGGAAGAAATACGGCAGGATGCACACACAAACGCAACGGCACAACCAGCCACCAGCCAACACAAACTCGTGACGTAGGTTTGTTTACACATCCGCCGCGTTGATGTCGGCGTCGCGAAGCGCTCGCATCTCGCTCAGTCGCACGGCATGCACTTTAAAATTGATTTTAAATATGTTCTAGGCTATATTGGCCCTTGATATTTCGTAGACGTTGTGTACGGCTCCACATACATCTATTTCTCATTATCTCACCTTCGGAATTTTGTGTCAGTGCTCCTTTAAACGTAATGTTTAAACTCACATTTGAGCGCATATGTCAGTTTTGAGGAGATTCACTCTATGTTGTGCTGACGGGCATATCATAATCACCAGCAGCATTTCTTGGTGCATTCTTGCAAGTTCAAGGAACGCTAGCGTATAAGTGGCAGAGTCACAGTAGTACGTGCATAATATTCATAGGAGCAGGTAGCCCAAACTGCATCCAACATTAGTCAGTGCTAGCCAAACTATCCAGCATTTGGCCAACATTAGCTAGTTACAGTTAAGTTTTCCAACACTAGGCTCTCTCACACAGCAGTAGCCAAGAGTTGCCAAACCATGGTTGGTTGTATGTAAGTAAATATATGTCATCGCAAGCATATCATGTCATTTATGGTATGTCATGGATATTGAGGTATGCCAGCTAAAGAATTGTCATTTCAGTCATACATTCTTGTCATGTCATTCATTGCAGCCCGTATCCACATTCTGGTGTACATATATGTACACCAGAACAAAAACAAAAAAATTGTACAAGAACAAAAAAATTAAATTTATTCGACATTTATTCTACTGAAATTTATTTGAAGAGTGGTTTCCCCAGTCGAAACGTCGAATAAATATAATTTTTTTGGTTTTGTACATGTGTGCTTGCACTTCATATTCCTCATTAATCACCGGATCCAAGGAATGTAAACTTCGGCATGTATTATATAAAAGTTGACGAGGAGTAGTTTAATCCTATGTCAATACATTAGCCACCATCTACAAAGACTCCACAGCTGCCTTACTTCGCCACAAGAAAGCAATAAAATTGCGATCAAAAAAGGAGTTAGATGAGAAGACATCTCCAATGTCGTTCACTGCGTGCTTGGAGGAATTACTTAAACAGCTAGACTGGGAGAAGCAGGAATCAAGGTTAACGGAGAATGGCTGACCAACCTACGATTTGCTGATGACGTACTGCCCTTCAGTAATGATAGCAATGGATTTCAAAAATGAGAGAGGGATTTAAAACGAGAAAGCATTAAAGTACGCCTAAAAATGAATATGATGAAAACAAAGGTCATGCTGAATAGCCTGGGCCTGTATTCTCAAACGGTTGCGAAATGCGATAGTATAGCGTTTGGTGACGTAGAATCTGATGCGTTCAATAACTGAAGGAACACTTGCCTGTGGTGTCATTGTTGCACTGGCCGTTGGCGTTACGAATGTCTCACAACATAGGAGTGAGCGTACTGTACGAGCGCAGAGCGACCAGGGTGCGGCGTTTTCGAGCGTATGCTGGCTTCTACGCAGTGGCCAGGCTTGGCTGTGGCTACTTGAAATATCAGGCGTGTTGAAAGTGCTTTCAACGTTCTTTTGTGCAATTGTTTAATGCACAGTATAATACAGTCGAACCCACTTATAACGATCCCATATATAACGATCTATCGGTTATAACGACCATATTTGGGTGCACTTACGATTTTCCTATGCTAACCATTGAAGCTGCGTCCACATATAGCGAACATTTTTCAAGGCCTCCTACTTTTACAATGAACACTTCAGACACGGTCGCGGTAAAAGTATGGCGCATACGAAGCGAAAAAAAGTTAAAACAGGCCTTCTAAAGCGTGAGAGGGGCGCGCGCTCGCGCGTGCCCCGCTCCAGTTTACTCGCTACTAAGATATTCCTGATCGGCGAGCACCGCACGCAGATTTCGGACGCTACGAGCGAGGTCGCTCACTCTCCAGCCTTTTTCTTCAGTGGCAGAATGGCAGTGATGAAAAAAAAAAAGATAGTAGGCAGCATGAAGCCTTGCGGTCAGCCTTCGCACGGCGACCTTTCCTCTCTGCAGCTACGACGCCTCCGATGAATCACAAACAATGCCTTGGAACGCAAGGAGGCTAAATGCAAGAATGATAACCGCGATAAAACTTTCCATCGCATAAAGGTTCACTGCATCCCTAAACTCGTCGTCGCCACAATGTGCCGCAGAGTCTTCGGTAACGGCAGAGACCGGCCGATCGGTGATTAAGATTCCGCGCGATTGCGGCGATACCTTCGCGGATAAGCATCAGAAAAGAGCGAAGGCGAGGTGGCGGCCGTCGATGAAACGTCCCATTATGACTTATAGCCGACAACCTTATCACAGTCATCTGTAGAAATCTGCTCGGCTGTGCGTGTGGCGTACGCCGTACGCTGCGGATTGACGGCGGTACGAGCGCGCCATGCTGCCGTTCGCAAGTTCGCGCCGCCGCGTCGTGCGAGACCGCTTTAAAGTGCGCATCGCTTGTAGAAACGAAAGTAGCTCGCTGTTGCGCGGCCACCGAAACGTCGATGCACTGACAGCGAGCGTATACTGCGTGTTGACTAGGTGACGGTTCAAGTGCGCCGCGCATCGTCGTGCAGGGCCGCGAGAGCATCGCGGAGACGTAGAGTGCGCGTTGCTTGCAAAATGCTGTGTTTCGCCGCGTTGAACGAAGAGGCTAGTCGCCGCACCCGTGCACGGTCCGGAGTGAAGCAAGCACGAAGAACGTACAAGCGCGCGCATACGGCATACAGCAAGCGGCCCGGCAGTGACTCCGCGAGCCGAGTAGGTGACGCGCTGCACGCAACTAGCCAGGATGATCGGCTCCACGTGGCAGTACCGCGCTTTGGTGAAACGGTCTCGGCTCATGCAAAGGCGGTTAATTCACTCGTGAGCACGCAGGGGCGTCGCTTCACGACGCGAAAAGGCTTAGCTTGTCACCGAAGGGTTGTTAGCACTTTAATAAAAGTGCAAAGAAAAAGAAAACGGCTTGGCTGCTAAGCGCACGTTTCTAAGGGCGAGTCCATATACAACGAACTACTGATATAGCGACCACTTTTCGCGATACTTTCGAGTTCGTTATAAACGGGTTCGACTGTATTTAAAGAATGCAACTTTGTGTGAAATGTATTTTTGTTGAGAGTTTAACGCGCCGTACTCGGAGAGCTGTAGTGTGGCGCTGCAACGATATCGCCCTAAACATCTCAAAATGTTGCTGGCGCGCGATAAACCAAGCGAGCAATGCACAGTTCATGTTCCTGGAACGTTCAAACCACGAAAAAACACGCACTGGCGAAGAACGAGTACTGAAACACCCCAGGTAATGCTCGCTGAAAGCTTCAGCGTAAAAAATGCTGCACACATCCACCGAGGATTGAATACTAGAAGCTACCGTCTATGTCACTGAAATGCTAGACTTCACCACCAACCGACGGTGATGAGGTGTGTTCGTTTATTCCAGGCACGTCAGGAGCGCCATAGAGCACCGTCTTGTCGACGGACATACTAGATGGCGCCCTTGCTTTTCCCGGTTTTTCGCAATAGCCAATCAGCGCACCAAAGGCGACTCTTTTGCGATCGTTTGAGAATACGGCCCCTGGCGAAAGAGTTCATGATTGGAAACCATAGAGTGGAGTGTATACAAGAATATGTATACCTAGGACAACTGCAAACAGGGGAGCCTAATCACGAAAAAGGAATTCACCGAAGAATAAGAATGGGCTGGAGCACAGTCGGCAGGCACTCCCAAATAATGTCAGAAATCTTGCATTGTTATTAAAGCGAAAAGTATACACTGCAATACTGCCAGTTCTAACAAAGCAACTAGAAAAAAGTTGAGGATCATGCACATGCAGTGGAATGCAAGATACAGTGAATCTCGGTATAACGAACTTCAGGGGACCGCGGAAAAATGTTCGTTATTCTGAAAGGTCGTTATAGTGAAAGCCCAAAAATTTACCATAACAATAGAATTCAGTAACGCAAACGTCCGACCTCTGCAACGGTACTGTCGAACTCGTTTCTCACAACAATGCACACGTGAACGTCAGACAAGGCACGTTTATTTGAAATATCGTTTTTTGACGGGTGCAGCACAAACTGCGTTACGAACGATTCTAGACCGTCCGCCGCATTTTTATGCGCCGCTTCGGTCGGTCCGTTCCGCTTTTTTCTATGAATATGCGGAGTTTCCTCAAGTAGTCCAACGCATCTGTGGCCGACACGGACTCGTCGCGATGTTCGGGTGCTACCGCGACATCGTCGTCCATGTCATCGCTGCAATCCTTTAAGGCCCAACTGCATGCACGCGAGTTTTGAGCGACGGCCGACGGGATTTGCTGTCGCAGAGGGCCATCCATCGCCGTCGTTGTCGCGTCGCAGGTTTCTGGAAAGCCAGAAAACATCGCTTGTCGGCCGGAAGTGAGCGTGACGATATCCGGCAACATGGCAGCACTCGACCCTCGCTTCGGTTGCAATTTGCTCGTGATGCTTCCAATCGGCGCGTACTTCAAGGAATGCAAGTTATAGGCTACCTTCTTTACAGCCCCATCTCACGCGGAGAGCGAGGCAGCGGCCGTACTTTGGCGTTAATTTTGATCGACGGTTTGTTTTGATGTTTCGGTGGTAGCTTGCTGCAATGTCAGCATCGTCGTCGTGCATGTCGTCGTGTGTGAGGTAGCCCTTCCAGGGGGAGGTTACTCCGTATACCTCCCATAGGACGCCTTAAGGGACTGTCTACCGTCCTTCATCGCTTTCTGTTTTGTACCGCGCATTCGAAAGCATACCGTCTGAAGTGTCCAACCTTGCAGTGGTTTCTCTGGAAAGTGAGTAGAAAATTTTAAAACAGAATTTTTCGATCTGCGTTCGGTCTTCTTCCATTGGTGTGAATACGCCCCACAACACTGTAGGGGCGCTGACGATTGTAGTGCCGGTAAGACTTAAAACCGAAAGCACATGTCATTTCTGTAGGATTTCTTTTTTTTCTCTGAACACTAATGCAATGAATGTAACAGTCGTTTTAAAGCGCACCATCGGTTAAATGAAGCCTTATTATACGATTACAGAACACTCGTTTTGCTATGATTGCAGTCTATGCGTTTATTTTAGCACTGCGGCGCAATCTTCCCATAGACGTTTTCTGTAACGGTCTTGCAGGCAAACGATGTAACGAAACTCCTGTACTGATGTAGCGATTATAAATGCGTGCCTTCACAGCGCAGCACGCGTCATACATCCTAACGACAGTGCAGCGTAACGGTACAACCAGCGTGGGGTGTTAAAGCAGACGAACTCGAAAGCGGCGGCGTCGGCAGCGCCGCCAAGCGTCTTTTTGGGCGCGTGAGATAAAACAAATACAGCAAAAATTACTTTTTGACGCAATCGAAAGCTGTTTCAAGAGCGGAAAATACACTCTCAAGTTCTACATGTTTGTTTTTAAGCAAAATAAGTCCACTTGCGTGGATAGTCTATCACCCTATAGATTGCGGGAACTGCGACCACTTTGCTGTTGGGTGACGCTAGCGGTCATTCTTTCACGGTTTTTCAACATCAGATTAAAATTATAATTCTTTTTTATGGTACGAAAGCGCGCTCGTTGCCGCCGATGTGACGAACGATCTTCTCATTTTCACCACAATCAAAAAATTTTTCCAAGCGGTAGACAGTCCCTTTAATTCATGACGTCAGCGCTGGCAGCGCCAAACGTCCCTTCAGTTCATATCCTGGCAGCTGGGATTCAGAGACTCGAATGGCAGAATGGCGGCGCACACGGTATGCGGTCATGGCAACACTCAACACTACACCAGCCGCGCCTCCTGTCCTAGCTCCCTCGTGCGCGCCGGGTTTTTTCTTTTCTTTTTTTTTGTTTGCGTGCGCGGGCTCCCTCTTCCTTTCTTTTATGACCCCTAGTCCGTGCTGCGCCGTGCAGCGCGCCGGGCGCTTTTTTTTTTTTTGCATCCGCTGCGCGTACTGCGCCGCGCGTTTGTTGCGCGTTTGAATGTGCGCAATTTGCAATCAGCATTCTGCATACACTGCAGTCGTGCAACATGTGCCAGAACGCAAAAGAATGACTTGCACTCGCAACACAAAATATCTTTGGTCTCGTTTTATTGTCCTCGTTTCCGAAAATCAACATTTTCATCAAATGTGGTGCGATACAGGCTCAGGTGATTAAAAGAAGTTATCAACAGGAGATTACCATACACGTGTTCATGATGACTAAACAACACGAAAGTTCTCGGCAAAGTTAAGAACTTAAAGAACAGCGGAATAAAAAAACAGAACATAACCTAGGGCACATATTCAAAAACACAATTTTATACTGACAAAATTGCAGAACAGCTTCTGATATATGCGCATGATATTGAACAAAATTATTATAAATAACAAAATTGAACATTCCTGGAATGCAAAAACAATGACAGCAGTTGAAATACCTAAGAATAGAACAATAATGTAAAGATCATTTTAAAGATGTCAAAATGAACTCCACATATAACACAACTAATATTGGCCGCACTTTATTGACTACATTTCCAAAACGTTGATTTTCATATAACTAGTGATGATAAACGCGGAGAAAGTGAATGGCTGATATCGGATGATTCATGGCATCTCTTCTTGAAGTGCTCCGATTCTGCAATTCTTCAGCTTTTCTCTGGGCGCACCGATCAGCTGTGTTGTGTTCCGAAATACACCCTGAAGAAAGGGCAAGTTTCAATCAGATAAAGAGCGCCGTCGACTCGTGCAAAAGTGAACTCGTTTGTTTGTCTCAGAGCAGCACAAGTTTTCATACATCTACCTAATGTTTTACAAACGTGGTTATAGGCGATGGCGAGTAATTAACCGAGACAAATGCAAAGCACACACTCAAGCACGCGGTTCTGTGAGAGTTGTAAACCTGTAACTATAGTTACGTCGCATGGGCTTCATGTCCGCTGCTTGTTTGTGTAACGATTTAAACGCAGCATCGTGCCCTTTTCAAATCAGTCATTTTTGAAAACATTACTGAAGCCTCACTGCAGAGAACATCGGTATGGACGTGAATTCAAATTGACACAATGAAAACTGCGACTCAAAGGGCACGCACTCTCACCTGTCGTTCTTTTGGGGGCCGGCACATATATTCCGGGACTTGTTCTGGAAGTATTCGAGCAACAAAGCACTATGCACGAACAGCGCGAGTCGTAAAACATCGCTTCGCACAAGCACACAGCGAGCGAGCACCATGAAACGGACGAGCGACGACGGCTAACACATGCCTTACCAACGCCAGACAGAAACTTCTAACGGATTTCAAAGTCGGCAGCGCCAGCAAGGCGGCAGAAAGCGCGCCTCCCACAGGAAAGGGAGTTGATCCCCCAGAGAGGGGGTTGAAGAGAGTTGGGAGGAAAGAGACGGAACGCAGATTTTAACTCTGATCCCAGTCAATGGATGGCGCCTCAATTTGCCATACTGGTCACGTGGGTTTCTTTCACTAGCCTGGCCCTTCTCCCTGTGAAGCAACGATGTGAGGCGCTGCGGCTTTTCTTAAACGTTTTATGACAGCAAGAGGAAATGTTGTCAAGATGCGCCTCGTGGACTAACCCCAACATAACGCAGTTTGCAAAGTGCGATGTAGCGTAGGCAGCGTACGCTTGCGGGCGCCCCATGGGATCACAGCAGATACTACTGTCGCGGTTAAACATAAGATTGCGAAAAAAGAAAGTCACGAAACGCTTTTATGGCATCCTTATCTCAAACAAGACAATAATAAATTTGGCATATTGTCATTCATCTACTCTGTAATTCTTTTTCGTAATTTGCCTGCGTGCACGCAATAGTTTTCAATCGAGCAACCGTGACACCTCGTCGCGAACATGTGGGTGCTCCCTCGCGATAGCGCGACGGAGCCTGTTTGTCGCAGTCGCCTTCGCTCGAAAGTTGTGTGCAATGCATGCGGTTGGGCCTTTACAAAACCTGATGCGCTGTCGCCTCCGCAACGGAGGAAAAAAAAAAAAAAGTTCTCCGCCCGCGTCTTTTGCCTCCCGCGCCATCTCAGGTTTTTGCGGGAGGGCATCCGCTCTTTGTGCTGCGTCGTCTGCTACACTGAAATCTAAGAATCCTCGCATTTCGGGATATAAGTTCGTAGTACTGAGGTGTTGTTAAGATTACACGGGAATTAAATAACGATCGTTTCTGAAATGCTCGTTATTCTGGAGTTCGTAGTAGTGAAATATTTTTACATTGAAACTATAAGCTCGGCACGGGATTTCTTAAAAGTTCGTTAATTTGAAATGTTCGTTAATGTGGTGTTCGTTGTAACGAGGTTTGACTGTAATGGGAATAACATTCTCTTTCCGTACCACGCCCATAAGGCATCAATAGCCCGCTATCGATAGTTTGAATTGCTGCTTTTGAGACATTTTGCACCGTTCACGGACACCTGATGCCCATTTGTTGTGACAGGGACTATAGTGTTCTTCTTTATGTCGTTCGTTTTTTCCCCATGTGGCCTTGGTTTTTGAATGTGCTCTGAAGTTGCGCGATCGTCTAAAGGGAAAGCAAAAATGGACGCCGATAGATGCAATGCGTGCGCTTCAAAAGATTGCAGATATCGGTGTTCTGGTGTGTTTGCAGCTGATTTTATTGATTTAACGAGCAGCAGCAAGTTTGAGGGTGCTGTTTTTTGGTTGGACTTGGCCATGAAGGCAATGGCGATGCAAACCAGCCCGAAACATTGGTCTGCTTCGTTTTCTGCTTCAGGCCATGAGATGAGAGGATGGAAACTGTAAGCAGTGCAAGTGCAACTAGAAAAATCAAGCAGAAAACAAGAGTTTACTGCATGACGTTACGCTATGCTTTACACCGAGGAACTGCTTTGCCGCTTGCACATGCCCAATTGTAGTAAGATTTTTGCAGGGAAAGACTTGTTCAGTGAAAAAGTTTGAATTTTTCAGAGATTGTGTCTATTAGATGGCAGTACATTTTGTATATCTCATAATTCATGTTATATTTTTTCTTAGATGGAAGCGTGTCTTTTCGCTTGCATAACATACATCTTGTTCATGAAACTTGTATGCGTGAAAAGTTCACTCATTCTGCTCTTCGTTGATGTATTACATAAAATATTAGGTGCAGTAGTTCCTTCAGCAACAGAGGTCTAGTGTAACCTACAAAAAACACCTATTTTCTCTGCGGTAGGGAAAGAGTTAAGAGATCGAGATTGGCAATATTGGTTGAGGAACAACAAGGGTTGCAGATATTCTAGTTGACATCAAGCAAAGAAATGGACCTGGGCTGGCGGCGTAATGCGTAGGCATACAACCGGCGGACAGTAAGAGCAACAGAAGGTTACCATGGAATGGGAAATGCAGTCGTGGTAGGCAGAGAGTTTGATGGAGTGAAGTAGTTAGCAGGGATAAAATGAAATCGACTCGCACGGGTAAACTGGAGAGTGTGGGAGGGCCTTCGTGCTGCACTGGACTCAAACAGGTGGAGGAGATGAAATGACACACACATGTATACATTTAAAAGTAAACATATTCGACAGCAGTCAGTTAAATTAAAAAGCTAAAGACAAAGCGTGGCTGGAGAGTCCTTTGATTCTTACATAAGATCTTCCCTTTCACCTGAATCGTCACGGGGTTTCTGGCCGACAACTGCCTTGCCACTGGAAAGGTTGGGACACCTGCGGGGGATGTGAGCGGGATAAGGGCCAGACTCGTACTGCCCCTTGCTGGACCAGATGGCACCGCTAACAAGAAGAGAGAGTGGCCAAGCAGAGACGAGAGAAATTCGAACAAGGAAGGACGAAAGGGTCTCTGCTCCAACCCAGTTGTAAATATATAAAATAAGCTTCTTGAGCAATTAGAAACATCACCGTCATCGAATTATGGAAATCGAACCTTTATATAACAATAGTGGAACCTCGATTATCCGTCCCCGGTTTTGCGACGACCCGCATTTTACGACAAATCGGTTTGGTCCCGGCGAAACCCCCATAGAAATAATGTTTTAATACCTTGGTTATACGACACAATTTTACGCCGATCCCGCATCTTACGACGACTTTTCGATTCTGTCTAGCACCACCTTCTTTTCGAATCGGATGGCAACAAAAATATTCCCGAGGGTGTAAAATAAGAACTTAAGTTCTCCTAGTTGTCGGTTAGAAAAGTAGAGAGTGAGACAGTATGCCTTCTTAGAATGTAAAATTTATTCTCAGGCAGTTCATGTGCTTCTGTGATCCAGTTTCCCTGGCTTAAGATAGCTTCAGGATACGCCTTGATCGCATGTATCCAGGGTCGTTACCTAGACAAGCGCTCTCTAGTACACACGGAGAAGCTCCAACTGGCTGTAAAGCTCATCTTTGAGATCCGGATATTTTTCACGTTTTCGGTCCGTGGAAACTTTTCCTGGTCGACATACCTGAGCTGATCTGCCTTTGTTTGCGGCACTCGCAGTCACAGGCCTTGAGCACGCAAAAGGATGCGACGCAGCTATTTTTACAGTGCAAAATAACTTTCACTTGACGTGGACATTCATAATAACAGCGGGACATCACCAGTTGCACTTCACAATTAAGGGAACAAATATGCGCGCAGCTCAGTCGCGCACGGAAGCATCCTACGCAAACATGCTACGCAAACCAATGCCTCCTCTAGAAAGATGCCTGCGACGTGAGCCGAAGAGCTGGTTCCCGGCCCTCTCCTGTTCTCTCTCTCTCCGCTCCCCCAAACAGTGGCAGCTGCGAGCGCTCGCTGCGGGGGCCCGCTTTAAACCTTGCAGCCTCTGAGATTAAGCACTGCCTACGGCCATCCCGGAGGCAATGCTTGCCGAAGCGGCCAAGCAGCCGTGTTGCCGGCTGCGATGGCGTCACTTCCGAATCCAGCGAAAGTAGTAGTGTCGGCTGTGAGCGCTCCTTGCGGAGAAAGCACTGAACTACGAGGAACCTCCGTCCCCATGGGAAAGCGTGCGACGTTGCAGGCATCTTTCTAGAGGAGGCGCTGCTCGTGCTCTGTCGCCATTATGTGATTGCGATGACAGTGTGTCTGACTCTTCTGACTGTAGGCTGTTGCCGACGCGGTTTCGGTTCATTTTCACGTGCAGGCACTTTTTAGACTCGATTGTTGGGAGAAAGATGCACGTTGGATTCGATATCTTAAAGTTAAGGATAACTATCGCTCACACCTCATTTAACTAAGTAATGCTGCCATTAGCTGCCATTTTCAAAATAATTTAATTTACCATCCTTGGAGGACCTCAGGGTTTGTCATGGGCTATTGAGGCGGTCTGTTCCCTTTTTGGGCAAAGCTGACTGCCACTGCCAATATTTTTAGTTTTTCGATTATACGATGCCCGGATTATACGACGGTTTTGTGTGGTCCCCTCAAAGTCGTATAATCGGGGTTCCATATATGTAATATATATAAGCTCGTTAATTTCTGCCTGTGTTAATTTGGCAAATCGGATAATTCCAACTTGTTCTGTGGCCCTAGAAAGTGTATGCATAATTTAATAGCATTAAACTCTCATTGATTCAGTCAATTTGGCTGCAAACCAGTAATTTGGACAATCCTTGGAGTGTGCAGAGTGTAAAGTGGCAAACAGAATGCGATGCAAAGGAGCAAAAGTGACATTCCTGGACAACCAAAACAAGGCAGCACAGTCACATCGCCATCGTCATCAATGTGAACCAGCATGGTAATGACAGGAAGGAACGCTTCACCTACTTGTTCTTGCCACAGAGTGTGACACCGTGTTGGCCACAGGCCTTGAATGAGTACGACAGCAAATTTTGGTTTGTGATCGTTTGCTTTAATTAGTAGGGGGGTGTTGAATATTCAAACTTTCGAATATTTTTCTAATAGTGTTCTCTATTCGATTCGATTTTCACCCGGAATTTACTGTTCGAAGTATTGAAACTTCCAGAAAATCAGTATGACGGTTTCTTTCGCTTAAAATTAAATCGCAGCACTTCTAAATGATGCACATTAAACCCAATTCTCTCGCATACTTCGACCTATCAAAAGGTTAACGGCCCTCACCACACCCTGACGCTATATTAAACAAGGTAGCTCAATCACTGCGCACAGACTAGAAAAGTGAAGTGGAAAAGTGCGAAGCGCAGCATGTACTTATACCGTACTTAATTGATGTAACGTACACCCAATTTCTTACAGTTCTAAACAAAAACACATCTGTGCGTAATGTTACAAGATCTTTTAAAACTATTTCGTACTGCTTTGTTGACGATCAGAAGAAACAAGGCAAGCACAATGCACCCTCAGAGAAAGTGAAATTTATTCTGCTGGCAGTTCCTTTCGTTCGCTGATCCTGGTTTGCTGGCTTTAAAGGAGTGGTAACACAAAAATTCGGACACAATTTGACTGTTACATCACACTAATGGGTGCATATAAGTGCCATCTGTACAATATCAGCCACAAATACAGCCTAAAAAGTATTCTAATTGAGTTTTCAAGTTCGTGAAAGTGCCGGATCAGAAATAGAAGCAAAAGACGATGTGGACATCGAGTGGATACCACGTACGTCACGAGTTCTGGCCGGGTTACCGGAGGTGTGTACGAGACGGACAGCGCTGGTGATGACACCTGATGATGCATAGCATAACCAGAGACCTACAATACAACACTGCAGCGACATACCCGCTTACTGACTCTGTGTGAAGCATTAGCAGTGAGATAATTAGCAACTCACAGTATTCTCATTGCTTTTTTGCGACAAGAACAGCATTGCTACGGAGAAAACGCAACAAAAATTATTGTAGTTGGACAAAATGCCATAACATGTCGCTACCAGCTCCGGTAACCAGGTATCCGCAAACGTTAGAAAGTCTGCAGACAAACTAAAGCTCTCCCCTGCCGGGATCATGTTGCGTAGCGGACATATAACTGCTACGGCGTTAAGACATGCGTACGTGGGATTGGTATGCCTTGAGAGCGCTGCGTTGCCCAATCTAAATACGAGTCAGTAAAGTCTACATCACGTCGCATGTGACACATAAACACTGTGCCAATGTTGTGATTTCACTGCTTCCTTCGTCATCCCAACCTGCTGCTTTACAAATGATCGAAGTGAAAATGTTTCAGCACATCTAGTGCTGCGGCTGCTCCAAGCCTCACGGGAAACGTTGCCTCAGTTGGACGACAACGACAAGAACAAAATTGCAGCCACCGGCGAGATTCGCGAAGTGAATCGAGCTTCTATGACCGATTTTTACACTCCTCCCAGCTCTTTTGTCCATCGCCGCACTAGATAAGCAATGTAGTTTGACGATTGAGGAAACGAGCACTCGCAACGCTGAACACAGCAGACGAAACAGCAGCGCTGACAACATGGCAGAAGCCGGGCAGTGACATCACTGGCTCTCGCGGTCACCTGATAGTATTTGTTTACCAGTAGGCCGACAACGTCATGAAGCCACCGAGTGCTCTTCGAAATCAAAACTGCCTCCAGTTGTAACATACGAGCATATAATTAAACATTCGTCTCGCACTGGGGCAAATGAGTTTAGTTGCCGCTATTAACGAGCCAGCAGCCACTGATTAAGAGGGAAAAATAGAGGTTCACAAATTTTCTGTCACCACTTCTTTAAGGTCACATCTGGGTATGCCTGGATCGTGTGTCGTTTCAAGGGCCGTTATTTTGAGAAGCTCTGTGTACACGGAGGTGCTTGAGAATACTTGCAAGCTTGTCATTGAGATCCGGATATTTTCTCATTTTCAGCCTGCAGAAAGTGTATCTGGTCAACATGCAGCTGAACATTTCCTTCCTTTATTTGCACCACTCATGAACGCAGGTCTTGGGCACGCAGAACAGACGCGACACAGCTGCCCTCAACGTGCAAAAAAACTTTTCGTTGATAGGAGCTTTCATAATGAAAGGGGTGTGTCACCATTTCCACTTGTATGGGAACAAATTTGAAGCAGACAAACCATAATCAAGCGCGAAATCAGCCTGTGTCGACTAACTTTAAAATGTGTTCTGTTACCATATTGCGATGGCGATGTCACTACATCTCTCACTGGTGGTCGGCTGGCGCTAATGCCATGAAGGTGGTTTCGGATTCATACTCAATGAACTCGTTTTGCAAAACATGCTTTCCAAATATGTCTTGGTGCCATGAAATGAGCCTGTGATATAAAATTCATCAGTATCACCTGGAAAGCGGCAAAGTATCGAGTGTTCGTGGCATTACCGCATGTTACATCACCCGTGTCATTGCGTGACAGCTGGCTGCATAGCTTCATTTTCACGCAGTGGACAGCGCACTGCCGCCATATCTATGGGTTACCGTGCAAAAGGATTTCTTTTTTTGCTTGGCCATGTTTCGCACTACATTTTAATGTGAAAACGCATACTTGTCCGGCGTCTGCAAAAGCCATGCCAAAAAAACACATGACCTCTCCTACTGGAACTGACAATGGCGCCGACAGCTGCAGTAGAAACCATGCAGCAGATGAACTTCTGACTTGGAGGGTCTTTGTTCGCCACATCAACTGGGCCTCCACAGAAGTTGAAGGAGGAGGAGAGGTTCAGGTGATTAGTGGGGTTTTGTGGTGGAAGGGCCATGGGTGGGTCTTTAATGTGGTGCTAGCCTGTTACTTTCATGTGTAATGTTGTCAACACCACTTTGGGGATACCAAATCATGTAAATGCCTCTGCATTGCCTCGTTCTTATAAGACTCCTAGGGAACACGGCACCCCTCCAGCGCTTCACCAACCTAGCCAAAAGAATCGCTTTCATGTTTCTATCTCGTATGAGAATATGCTTATTTATTCTCTGCTAGCTTTTTTTCTACTTCAGTACACAATTAACCATTGTGGTACAGGGAAGGTTTCTAGCCATCTTTGAGGTGTCTGGACTCTTCGTAAATATTGCCATTCTGGACACATTTATCCCAGCATTCCCATGCACACAACAGTGTAAAAGAACCAGTTTCTCCTCTAGCTTATTGTGAGAAACTATGGTTTTTTATAGGCATGTACAAATAGGTAATTTTAGGTTCAAAGCGAATTCGAAACGAATGGTGATTTGGTCAAATAATTTCAAATCAAATTCAAATAGTATAATATATAACATTTATTATAAAGAAAAATTAGCATATTTGTCATGACCCAACTAACCTGCACAATATTTTTTTAAACTGAAACAAGGCATGTGCAAATGTCATTCTTCTTGGTTCAAAGAAAGTAGAAGCAACTTTGAATAGTAGCAGGATTTGACTTTCGGTAGAATGCTAGTGATAACCCATAAAATATGTTACGTTTTAAAATTTACGGTACTTGGAGCATATAAGCCGGTTTAACGAGCTTTTAAACTTACACAAATGGTGAATCGATGTGAGGGTAATTTGTTCATTTAACCTTGAAGTGGGGCTTTGCCGCAGCGGGGATTTCCTCTAGATAGGTGTATTCACGGCATAGCATTCCTCCACTGCAGTGAAACCACCCTTACAGGGGGTCACATGCAGTTTATATAGTATGTGGCGTTTTCTTTTTTTCTAAAAGGGCCAAATGCAGAAACCGAAACTAGGCTAAATTTCACGGAAACATGAAGCACACCAAAGTATCTTTCACTTTTAGAACACTTGTAATCAAAATGGGGCAATTCCTGCTTGTAACATGAACTTAAAAAAAAAAACGGTTTCGAATAAAGAATTAGCCAAATCCTGCACCTGTCTGAACCAAACTGAGCCAGATACATCAAACCTGCAGTGCATCAACAATCGCTACCAAAACAACCAACGTGGCCGCATCCAATATCTTTCATTTGTGTCATAGTTGCTTTCCTATCGTGCTTTTGTTCCTTAATTAGTTTTTTCGGTGTTGAGTTGGTACTTACTGAAGGACATGATGCCGTAGGGCAAAATTCAAATACAAAGAGTAAGAGGCCGATTTTTTTACTTCTGATGATGAATGTTAGTGTTTCTTTTTGAGTTTAGCGCTACAGTATGATGTCCTTTCGCTCCAAGACGGTGAAATAGAAGACAACTAAAATGAAGATATGGGGCACCGATCTATTCCTTGAAGAAGAACAAGTGCTCTGAAATGGCATGGCATATAAGGAGCTAAGAGCTGAAGCATTTTCTGAAGGCCTTCTACAGAGGCCAAGAACCAGAAAACACTGCCGACAGTCCAAATGGTGTGCCTTTTGCCTGGAAGGACCACTCACTCTACAAGTCTAGTCATCACCATTATGCCCATGCAACAAAGGACGGCACTGACAGAAGCACGAGGATGGTGTTAGTTTTCTCACATAATATTCCTATATCGTTCATTCACTGCAATTTAGACTACTTTTATAAACTAATTCAAGCCCCAATGGAGTGTTCCAATCTATAACAGCCAAATCCAAATTTTACTCCTAAATATCGACGATAGTGGGCTATATAGATTTCAGCTGCATGTATATATCTGAGGTATTTTGGTGACATAAGCACAATGGAAAAAAATTGTTGGGCCAGGCCGACCATATTGTCAGTAGCAAAGAACTGCGTTTTTCTGTTTCAGTTAAAGTGCACTTGGCTCTTTTAGAAAACAAACACCACATATGTCAATTCGTTCATTCGAATACTTTGAAACTTAGAATAATTTAAATTTGAGTCGGAGCGAATTCGAATACTGTAATATTCGTTTGAATTCAAAGTGCTCGAATATTCGCACATGCCTAGTTTTTTTATCATGTTTTAGCATACGGTTTTACATGTCATTTCTAATATCAAGTTTATTTATTATTTATTTATTTATTTTGTTGCCCTCAATCGCTGAAGCTTTACAGAGGGGAGCGGGTTACAACATAAAAAATACAAAACAACCAAACAAAACGTGCTATTTTATACATGAACAAGACTAAAGCAAATAACATCTCTACTCAATGAAACGCAACAAAAGTGAAACGTAAAAATAAGAAAATCACAAAAAGCAAATAGTGAATGTGGTAAAATTATACAGTACCAGCAAGGAAATGTGAAAGTAAGAGAAATGACACACAGACAAAAAATGAAGAATCTGCTGGAAAACGCCGGCATCTTGACACGTGAAGACAGAAATTCGCAGGGAGGGGGAATAGATCGGATGACTAAGGAGAGCTATCGCGAAGTAGGTGAGCTGGTAAAGAATGACGAAAGAGGGAGTGATCAGAGATGGAAACGATGTCGCCTGGTAGCCGATTCCAGTCGTTCGATGTGACCGGTATGAAGGAGCAAGAAAATGTGTTTGTATAGCAGAAAGTACTTTTAACCTTGTGTTCGTGGTCATTCCGAGAGGAGTGATATGTGGGAGGCGTAATGAGCTCACTACACAGTGATGGATGATGGTAGGTCTTATGGAAAAGGCAAAGGCGGAAGTACTTGCGACGTAGTGATAAAGGTGGCAGTGACAAATGGGGCTTCATTGCTGTTACGCTTGATGTACGGTGATAATCCGATAGAATACAACGTGCAGCGTTATTTGAATTAGCTCAAGGTACCTAATTAAGTTTTCGTGGTGAGGGTTCCAGATTGCAGCAACGTACTCCAATTTCGAGCACACAAGGGTTTTATAAAGAAGCATCTTCAGGGAAAGTGGGGCGTTGCTAAAATTTCGACGTATGTATCCCAATGTACAGTTAACATTGTTCGTGATGACGTTAATATGGGCATTCCATGTTAGATTGAAAGAAATGGTAACGCCTAAGTACCGGTATGACGACATGTGGTCAAGATAAACATCACCCAGTTTGTATGTTGAGGAGTTGTTAAACTGGCGGGAGACCGTCATTAGCTTGCATTTGTTGGTATTTAATTTCATAAGCCATTTATCGCACCAATTCCTAATGTTATTAAGTCTGTCTGCAAGATGTTCTTATCATCACTGGTACGTATTTCTCTGTAAAGCACACAGTCGTCGGCATATAAATGAACGGATGAAGAGACGCAGTTAGGGAGGTCATTAATATATTAAAAACAGCAGTGGTCCCAAGACTGTGACCCCTGTGGTACACCGATGTTACGCTTATTTCCGGCGAGTCATGACCGTTAACAGTGACGTATGAAGATGGTTTGTTAGGAAGTAGTCGAGCCATGCCAGTACATTCGAGTCAAGGTTGAGAGAGGAGAGCTTATGCATTATTAAAGCGTGATTGACTTTTTCAAATGATTTTACAAAATCCAGGAAACTGCAATCAATTTGAGATTGTTTATCAAGAATGGTGTGCAAGTGATGAGTGAAAAAGAAGCAACTGGGTTTCACAGGAAAACGTACGCCTAAAACCGTGTTGGGCCGATGTAAAAAATGAATTCGATTCTAAAAATTTTGCAATATGTGAGTGCAGTACATGTTCCATTAGTTTACACGGAATGCTCATTAGTGAAATGGGCCGATAGTTAAGAGAGGAGTGTTTATTACCAGACTTGTGTATTAGCAAACCTTACCGACCTTCCAGTCCAGCGGCAAGGTTGCTTGGTCAAGTGACTGCTGCAAAATCTTGCACAAGAAGAGAGACGAATATGCGCTTGTTTGTTTGAGAAACTTTGAGTTGATATTGTCAGTCCCACATGATGAGGATGTTTTTAAGGTGTCAATTAACTTCGCAATTCCCACAGAATCAAAAGTGATAGGAAACATTGAGCAGTAGTCATGGCACAACAAATTGGCCGAAAAAATGTTAATTAACGCGGCACATTCAAATGCTGGTAGCGGTTCACCAGAGTCATCGTTGATTGATAAATCCACATTTTGGTTAAAATTGATAACGCTCCAAAATTGCCGGGGGTTTCTTGATAACAGTTCAGGCAACGTATGCATTTGGGAACGATTCTTAGCAGCACGTACAGCTTCCACGTATTCTGCCTCAGCATTTTGATACGCTACCAGCGATCTGTAGTATTTTGCAACTTGGCTGTGCGGAAAAGGCACTTTTTTCATTAGACAAAAGTTTGAGATGCATGATATACCACGGTCTTTTTGTGTTGTTCCGTATGCTCGAAGGGGCATGTGCGCATTGGTGAGATTAGTAACTAGGTTTTTGAAAAGATCCCAGTTCCCTTGTACATTCTCTCATCAAAAATTGCAACGAAAGGTGTCTAAGTACGCGTACATATTGGTTAATGGCGTCAAAATCTGTATTGCAGTAGCCCGGAGGTTTGTTTCTTCTTCAGTTCCACGTGAAAAAGACATGGTGATGTCGAAATGTAGCACCAAATGGTCGCTCAGACCAGGAAGATAGATAACTGGGGATATGAAGTCTGGATGTGTTGACAAAACTAGGTCTAATGTATTAGACGATTCACTAGTTACCCTTGTTGGTTTCGTTTCAACCTGGGTGAAGTTAAACAGTTACAAAAATCTAGGAACTGTTGGGATTGTGTTGAAAAGGGGTCGAGCAGAACAACACCAGTGTGCCAGGTGATGTTAGGAGAATTCATGTCACCAAAAAGAAAAATTGGTGACGAAGGATACCGAGTGACGACATAGCCGAGAACGTCATGCAATTCATCGACGAATGATGATGTATAGTTTGGAGGACGATAGCATATGCCTAATATAATCTTTGTGTCCTTACTTGAAATACCAACCCAGACTGTTTCCAGAGAGGGCACAATTTCTATTTGAAAAGAGGAAATTGTTTGAGATACGGTTATCAATATGCCACCACCCTGTCTACCTTCTCTATCACACCAATACACATCATATGTGACGTCAGGTCAGTCTGGAAAATTTCTGTATTTTCCACCGTTGAGTTGAGCCATGTCTTGGTTAATATTACTAATTTTGCCTCCATTGAGGAAATGATAGAATTAAGCGGAATCCTGTGTTTCATAATGCTCCTTTGTTGGAAAAAAGAACAGGGACTTTGAAAAGAGCAGTCACGTGCATTTCCTGCTCAGATAATTGTTACTGTGAGAACAACTGGAATGAGCAGAATTTGCATTATTTTTGCGGTTACGAGTACTAAAGGCGGGTCCATTGCGAATACCCGATGGCTTATCTTGGGTGGCACTGTCGTTTGCAATGGGAGTTGTAGTCTTATGAGTTTGCTTCTCTAGTATACCATCAGTTGCACGGTCATAAATGCAGCAAGTGTTACCTACATACAACTTATCATGCCGAACTGAGAAGGCTGGTGACTGTGGCAATGAGTTTGCAAACTCAAATAGTTTTTTCCGTGCAACTTGTGTGGCTATTGAAAAGTCTTCTGTGACGGTAACATCAATACCTTTAAACTTTGCTCGCTGAAAAAGAACTTGTTGCCGAAGCTTAAAAACGGCTCAATTTGACAATGACAGGTCTACACCTGTTTTCTTGGTAGCTGCCACCTAACCTATGCGCACGCTCAATACATCATCAGTTATGTTCGGGTCGACATGTTGCGTCAGAAGGCTTACAATTTTTTCCTCGGTTGTATCCACGATTCCTTAGCGTCCGGGATACCATGAAAGATTGGGTTATCACGACGTGCCCTGTCTTCAATGTCGTCAAGGCGTGACCTCATGACAGTGCTTGCTTGCTTGAAGGTTTTCACGGCCTCTTCTGCTAGATTGAGCCGTTCTTTTACATTATCGATTGTGTCACATTGGGCCTCGATTTTCAATATTCGCGTATTCATTGCGACAAACTTTTCTTCGAAAGACTTCTGCGCTGTTGCGACATTAGAGATATCAACTTGGCCCTGGGCTAGCCTACCCGTCTCAGCTTTAGTTCTCTTAACATCGGTAGCACTTCTTTTTGCCATTTATCGGGACCGGGGTTGCTTTCAACATCTCCGCGACACAGCAGCTTAGAAAGTGCATGAACATATTCATCATACGCGGTACATAGTGCGTGGGGGCACGGGAAAAGCAAAGTACATCTATTGCTAGTGCGCTTAGCGAACAGGGAACATTTGTTATGCTGCCACTTTCAATTGGCTGACATCCTGACCAAATATTTCAATAAAAGTGCATTTGCAAGGCAATAAATTTTGGTCAGTTTTCATTCCCTTTTATGATTGCTTATGTGTTTGAAAGTCGTGCCGTGTTTGCCATTTTGTGCACTTGCATGCATGTTCCATCAATTTGCATGGCATGTCAGACAGTGTCTCGTTTTCTAGGTTTGAGAAGGCACGTTTCAAGATTGCACAGAAGTACAATGAGATTGAGAAGGCCCTGATTGCCGAATTTGTGCGAGCACATCATGAGGGTGACAAGGAGACCATGAGGCAAGTGGCGGCTGTTCTGTCCCACTTTAGGGTACGTGCTTTTCTTTTCCCATTTCTCAAGATATGACATGCATAATGGTTGCAGTCCAGCAGTGCAGGCCCGAGGGTTGCAGGGACACACGTTATTGTGACACTTGATTCATTAGAAAAACTAGGTCAATCCACACACATGGCATGGTTTCATAAGTCGTTATAATAATGTTTGCCATAAAATATTACCATCAATTTGCATGGATCTTAGAAACAGCAGGGGGGAGTTATTGGTAGAGTTCGCAGAACGCAATAACTGAGGGATTATGAATAACATCTACCGAAAACGGGAGAACTGGAGGTAGACATGGAGGAGCCCTAATGGCGACAATAAATAAGAAATAGACTGCATACTGTACGCACACACTGGCACTGTGCAGTATGTGGAAGTTCTTGGCAAAGTACGATGTAGTGACCATAGGTGGTATGGTCTCGAAGTGGCCTACACTTGAAGAAATGGAAAAAACTAGTATACAAGAAGCCAATCAGTCAGTTAGCGTTAAGAGGCAAAGTAAAGGAATTTGGGATCGCGCTCCAGAACAGATACTCGCCTCCAACTGAGGACGCCTACCTTAGCATTGATGCAGTGAGCGATAATGTGACAAGTATCATTATGGCAATAGAAATCCAAGGTAGAATCCTTAGACAGGACACTGGCAAGCTCTGCCAGGAAATGAAAAAAAAATCGTCAAGAAACATCAAAGCATGAAAGCCTCGAACCCAACTGACAAAGTAGAACTGGCAGAGCTTTTGAAGTTAAGCAACAAGTGTAATAGCACGTTCACGCTAGCAGCAAGCTGCCGTAAGGCGTGGTACCGTAGAACATCTGCCACTGCCACCCACGTGAGAGCTGTCCAATGTGCATGGCAAGCTTTGCCGGCGAGGCATTTGCGCCTCTGAAAAACATGGCTGCACTGCCAAAAACAGTCGTTGTCCACCTCGAATCTTATCAAGTGGCCCCCGTGCGCTCTGTAGCTTGTAAGCTCCGAACTGATGCTTCCATTCGCTTTAGATTAATGTCCTGAAGCTTCGACAGCAAACCATTCGTGACGATTCGGCACCGTTAGCCATACTCAAATAATCGATGCTGTAGGCTTAGCAAGACGGGTGCTTCCGAAATCTCACAGGACATAGATTACACGTTTGTTAGTTGTTTCTAAGCCTCCATAGCTGGCGCCACTTGACCTGGCACCAGCTTGGGGAACGTTATTTGATTTTATGCTACGCTTTTTTGAATACCAGACAGACTCAAATGTTGTATTGACTGCTGGAACCATGTCTGGCAACAACACGGACGACATCCGCACTTCTAACGTGAACACCGCGGAGCAAGAATTCGCAAGCAGCTAGAAATAATCTGCAGCAGACGCAGACGACACGGCGCACTGTTGTAGCTCCTCCTTCGCTGATTGGCCATGTCGCTCTCTGGCATCTGGAGAGTGTCGCGAAAATGGGTCTCGAACCCATTCTCTGAACGGCAAAGAACGGCTGACGTGCGTGAGCAAAAGAGATTGCGCACGGCGGCCTAAGAATGGCAAATGGCGCACAGCGAGCCACCGTGCTGCTAGCGTGAGAGGGCCATACGGTAGCTCACATGGCAAGGTATAACATGGAGGGAATTGAGCACGCTCTAAAGAACGGACAAAGCCTAAAAGCAGTGAAGAGAAAACTAGGCATAAACAAAAACCAGATGTATACACTAAGATATGAGAAAGGCACTGTCGCTACCAATGTGGATAAGGTAGAAAGTAGCTGAGGATTTCTGCAAAGAACTGTACAGTAGCCGGACAGTGAGGACAATATGGAAGAAGAAATGGTAGCCCAGAGGAATCGGACATCCCACCAGTAACGACAAGGCTGTGAGGGAATACAAAGAGGCAAGGCTGCTGGTGAGGATTAGGTAACATCAGATCTGTTGAAAACGGTGGACAGATTGTTCTAGAAAAACTGGCCACCCTATATACAAAGTGTCTCTTGACTGTGAGCATGCCAAAATATCGGAAGCATGGTAACATCACCTTAATCCATAACGAAGGATGTCAAGGACTTGAAAGTTACAGGCCGATCATCGTACTTTCCAAGGCCTACAAGCTGTTTACAATGGTAATAGCGAATGGAATTAGGGGCCAATCAACCAGAGGACCGAACAGGATTTCGTACAGGCTACTCGAAAAGAGACCATGTTTACACCATCAATAGGGTGATAGAGAAATGCACGGAATATAACCAACCCTTTATAGAGCCTTCATAGTTACGAGGAAGATTTTGATTTGGTCGAAACCTCGGCAGTCATGCAGGCATTACGGAATCGATGTGTAGACAAACCATATATAAACATACTGGAAGAAATCGTCAGTGGTCCAACAGTCACCGTAGTCCATTATAAAGAAAGTTCCAGTGAAGAAGGGTGTGAGGCAGGAGATATGATCTCTCGGTGCTATTCACAGGGCGTTTACTGGAGGTACTCAGAGCCTGGATTAGGAAGAGTTAGTGGAGAATACCTTAGTCACTGATGACATTGCCTTGTTTTGTAATCAGGGGATGAATTGCAAAGCAGGATTACTGAATTGGGCTGGTAAAGCAGAATGGTGGGTCTGAAAATAATATGCAGAAAGCGAAAGTAATGTTCAACTGTCCCGGAAGAGAACAACGCTTTGCGATAGGCAGTGAGGCACTGGAAGTTGTAAAGTCTAGTTAGAGCAGGTATTGACCATAGGTCCGAGACTGAAGTAACTAGAAGAATAGGAATGGGGTGGAATTAGTGATGCAGAACTATCGATGGTACTATCGATACTATCGATAGCTGACTCACTATCGAACTATCGATGGTGAAAATACTATCGATAGCGCTATCGATAGTAAAAAATTCGATGGTACTATCGATAGTATAAAATCAACAGCGCGGACTCACTGCAGAATAAACTTGGTTCCCCGCGCGCGTACATACTAGTAGAGCCGGAGGAGCAGGCTGAAGGGCAAGAAAGTTGACATGCTTGTGTTCTTCACCTGATTGCTTTGCGGACACATGATCATAAAGTCAAACTGTTCAGCTGTAGCGGATAGAAGACGTTACACTTGGTGGGACTGCGCGGCTTCAAATTGATATTGCATTTTAGGATTTCAAAATAAGAAAAATATCAAGAAGTAATTGTAAGGTGTAACTGGTTGCTTTCGAATACGAATTTATCGATTTTATTTTCCGCCATATCACTGCGGAAATAATTAATTTCTCTGCCAAAAATGCTCATAAATTAAGCGAAGGAGTAGGCTATCGCAACTATTATGGCAATATAGCCGGCCAGCAACCGCATCATTATTCACACCACTATCGAAAATATTGTCTCGTGGTTGTGACGATGAGAAATGCTGCAGCAAGACTGGGAAATAAGGAAATCTTTATTTGGGCGAACTTGTGCCCAGAAAATCAAAACTCAAAATACAAGCGATACATGCTGCGCACTGATAGCGGCGGGAGCAGTCGTCAGCCGTTGAGTAATCTGATCATCGATGGAACGCGTTGTCCTTTATACAGCAGTCATCAAACCTTTCAGCGTTATCGCTGGTGCTCGCGCAAGCTCTCCAATAAACTTGACTATTTGCCTCCGGCGCGTAATCTTAACTGAATGATCTCAAGCAATTGTGAAGCTTCTCAAAGATTACGGCACGGTCTGCGTCAAACGTTGCTAACAGTCTTTGTGGGTGAAACCCGAATACGTCAAAACAAAGCAATGAATGCGCGTGGCAGTAATATCGCTATAGTAATATTAACGATGGTACTACCGATTGCACTATCGATAGTTTGTCGATAGTAGCACTATCGATAGTTTGTTTACACTATCGATAGTTTCAAAGAAACTATTGATACTATCGATAGTCAATTTACCGATAGTTCTGCATCACTAGGTGGAATGCATCTGTCACACATTCTTTGATCAGGAATTGTAGTTTACCAATATCCCTTAAGAGCAAAGTATATAACAGCTGCATCTTACTGATACTTTGCTATGCGGCAGAAACCTGGAGTTTTATGAAAAGGGTTCAACTTAAGTTGAGGTTGACACAGTGATGCGTGGAATTGAACAGTTAAATAGCGCGAACTTCAGGGACGAAAGACAGGAGAATGCAACACACACAAGCGCTAACTTCCAACTGAATTTTATTAAAGAAAACACATGAATATAAAGGGTTTTTGGGTTCATTGCAAGATAGTGGCATGTGATTTATTAATTTTTTTTCTTCTATGGAACTGGTGTTGTGCATTTAGAGAGGTGAATCTTATCACTTAGGGTGAATGTGGTTACGTGGACGTGAAGCTGCACAGGCGCGGTGTTACCCTTTATATTCATGTGTTTTCTTTAATAAAATTCAGTTGGAAGATAGCGCTTGTGTGTGTCGCATTCTCCTGTCTTTCGTCCCTGAAGTTTGCACTATTTAACTGTTAAAATGGAGTACCAACTAGCCCAACACGCACCTTGCTAAGATCCATGGATATATGAAGCCTTTGCCATCCATGTTGCAGATCAGCTCCTTATCGGTAGCACTAACAGACTGAGAGATTAAATATCTCTGTAGTTGAGCGTACTTTGACAAATCGGGGCATCTGCGCATGGGCTAGAAAAATCTTCTCCCTCTCCTCCTGTCTTTCCCCTTTCCAGAATGCATATATATTTGTGCAGCAAAATTAAGCAAAAAATAAATAAAATAAATAAATGAGGGACAAGAAGAGAGCAGAGTAGGTCAGGAAACAAATTGGTATTAAGGACGTCTTACTCGAAATCAAGAAGAAGAAATGGGCAGGGCATGTAGCGCGTAGGCAAGATTGCCGCTGGTCATTAAAAGTAGCAGACTGGATTCCAAGAGAAGGCAAGCATGTGAACGAGATTAAGAAGTTTGCGTGGATAACGTGGCCACAGCAAGCACGGAACTGGGTGAACGATGGGAGAGCCTTTGCCCTGCGGTGGGTGCAGTCAGGGCAATTTGGACCACCGTGGTGGCGCAGTGGCTACAGTACCTGGCTGCTGACGCAATTCGATCCTGTGGTCTAAATCAAAACAAACAACGATTTATTTAAACTATGACTCATACGGCATGGTTGGCACAGGGACATGGGGTGTGAGGCGGTGACCATGATCTCGCAGTTGGCCACGCGGGTGGCATCGTCCATGCTTCTTGGCGGCCAAGGCACCTCTCCCCTGGGCAGCGCGCAGGCTTAAAGCGTGCAGGTGGGCCACATGCACCGCCACTGTGCAGCACGTGATGCTATCTCTAGATAGCCGTTATGCGTGGTTCCCACAGGGTGTACTATGCAAGCAAGCCATGTGATGTTTCACTGAGGAGAGCACACAAAGAGCACGCAACCCCGTGAAACTGTGCACAGCAAAGTTTTTCCTAAGAGTTTGAACCTGTATATGAGTGACAGTTTGGAACTTGTTTCTGCCCTTGCACACATACAGCAGTGACCATCATAGCAATACTGCTAATGAATCAACCACAAAGTCTATCTACGTCTAAAGCCAGAGTCCTTTCAGAATGTATCTACTTTGTAGATCATGAGATGAACTTGGAGGAAGTATAATGGACGATCGGCGCCCTTACTGCCATGCCTTGTTGCATCAACTATTACAAGAACTTGCACAAGCTGACTTAAGCATCTAATGCCTGAAAAGCCTCACCTAAATTTCTGCTGTTCTCAGCTGCTTGGCCATTGCTGACCATCTGTCCTGTGCGCTATGTGGCCTGTCCGTTTTATTCCTCCTTAATGTCAAATAGTGGACACCTGTTTTTTCTCTGATCAGCACCGCTTGATACCTATCATTTTCTTTTCCATAGCAGACTGCGTATACTCTTAACCTCTTCCCAAGTGTCTCTGTTATTCTACAACATGAACGAGGCTGAGACAGGAGAAGAAAGAGATGACACCGTGAGGCGAAAAATGTGCCGTTTCAATGGGATGAGGTTTTTCTCATGTGTTTAATGTGGTTGGCTGGAATTTGCATTGGTTCTAAGGTTGCCCCTATTTGCAGTGATCAATATCTTAAGGGATGCCTTACATGGTTGTGTTTTTAACATATTTGTTAGACGCATGATTACTTGCTTTTTTGTAGTTGTGACAACCTTTAATCTATCGTCACCTCAGTGAGCGAACAATTTTAAGGTAAGGGAGGAGGGCTGACGTTTACTGACGAAAGAATCATATCAGAGTAGCACAATAAGTTTCCTTGGCGCTTCAGGAAAACCACATGTGTTGGCAATGCTTCATTCATTCATTTTTATTTCTTTAAAGACGGGTAAATGTTACGTAAAGGGTGGGTACAAGTGATATGTTTGTCGCAGTGATCACTGTGAGTTGAAGTTGCAGTTGATATGCGGGGCATGACCAGCACGATGAGATATCTGAGCCGCAGCATGAGGAATAATGTAAGAAGAGCAATTAAGTGATGAGTGAAAGACCCGTGACATCAGGAAAGTGTTTCAATTATGCCCCGCTGTGAGGGATGGTGTGATATGAATATCCTTTTATCTTCGAAACAGTGCTAAACTTTTATCCAATCATTTAAAGTTGTAAAAGATGGAATCTCCATGTCGTGCCTTGAGTTTTCTTTCACCAAAGTGGGTGTGCATGAAATGAGTGCCAACTTTGATTCACAGTTTGTGCGTCTTTTAGAGGTATGTGATCCTTATGTAGCTGTAGGTACCGGCACTGCACATTTTAAGAAGTCCATTACTTTGGCAAGTTTAAAGATGGTTGATGTAGGTATACCTTACATACATTCCTTATCACCTATGCAAAAGAAATTGGAAAGTAGATACAGTGTTAACGTTGCTTTCATGGCCACCACCGAGCTACGTAAGATATGCACCGAGAAAGAATGAGCAGGTTAAGGACAGACTGGAGAATAGGTCGGCAAACTCACTCGTGAGTCGACTCACTCAGACTCAGATCGGCCCGTGAGTCTGAGTGTGAGTGAGTCCGGCTGAGTAATATGTTGGTGAGGTTGAGTCCGAGCGAGTCTGGTTGAGAAAAAGTTTAGGGAGTCTGAGTCCAAGTTAGTCGGTTGAGGAAAATTTTGGTTAGTATGAGTTCGAGTGAGCCCTCAGAGCAGAATATATATTTGTTGAGTGAGCCTGAGTGAGCTCCAACTTTTTGCCGACCTATGGACTGGAGACATTAGTATTGTAAAACTAATGTCTCTGTGTTTTGTAAAACTAATGTAACAGACATTAGTTTTGTAAAAGACACTGTTGGACACCAGGAAGTGGAGCTAAAGTAGGGAACGTCTTGTTTATTTACACTAGGATAAAAGCTAAAAAAAAAGGAATGCGGGCACTTGCCTAGGTCCATGCTCACTTGTTGCTTGGAATAGACAATTTGAATTGTTGCTGGGAACCAGTGCGCCCAACAAAGCATTTTATTGAATCACTTGTTGCTTCTTTGTCTTCCCTGCTCTGCCGAGCATGATATCTTATAGCTCCTGGCCGAGCAATTTCCTAGGGCTTGCTTCTTTCCAAGTCTATTATTTCTGAAGTATCGAACTTGTCCAACAGATTCCACTTGGTACAACATCAGTGCTAGTGTCCACGATATGGTGCCACCAGAAGTGTGCACTTTGCAGCAACAAACTTTTTCGTTGCTGCCCGAAGTATATCTGTGCAGTGTGCATGCGCTATAGCATGTGCATATTGCACAGATATTTTTAACTTCTGTGACTTCTCCCATCTTCCAAAATGGTCTTGGTGAGTTGAATTCCTTTATCACTATGATGCTCCCTCTCTTCACCTATTCTGTGCTTGTAGTTTCATTGAAGGGATAGTGAATAAAAATAAGAAAAATAATAATGAAAGCATTGGTATTCCACTCGGAAGTTGCAACTTTCTGATCTTGACTATTTTTTAACAGTTGGCCATATTTTTGTGAGGAGCTGCGCGTTGACAGTCGTGACGTCAAGTGCAAGAGCAGCAGCAGGGTTTTCCTGCCCTTTCTCCACCTCTCCTTTACATCCTTCCACAAAGGCGCTGAGTGCCCCACCCGGGAGCATTCTGTACTGGTTCTAGGAGCTGTAGTGGACACAGAGTGGGTTGAGACATACGGGCAATGGCTGGAATGGTTAGCATGCCCGTTTCTGGCAGTTTAAACCTGACCTCTTATAGTTCACGGCATGGCTGCTAGACCTGGCATTTTGCGAAAAATGCATTAAATTGTTTTCCTCCAGTTTCTGCATGAAAACAAGGTTGTGTCAACCAATTTTAGCACCCAAGGTTTCAATTGAGCTAAAAGTTTCAGAGGCGAAAGTTTTGTTCGGTATCACGAACTAAGTTCTTGGAGGTGCTCTCATCGCCACGCAGTCCAGGAACCGTTTTTAACACTTGTTTCCTAGTAGGGTACACACTTGGGCTGGTTGGTTCATGATTACCATCATTATTTGTGTTTCCATCTCCATTGAAGCATTTTGCATGACAACACTGACTCTTTAGACGCTGTGCTCGAACAATCTGGAGGAAGCATCGACAATCTTTGGCATAGGAGGAAATGACTTGGCGTAAACGGAGTTGGTTCGGAGGTTTATGCATACGCAAATGTTTATCAGTTGTAAATTTATCATGGCTTCAACTTGAATGAGCGTGGTTGAAAGTTCTTCATAGTTAAAGAAGTGATTTCCCAGTGTTTTTTCAATGTAGATTTCACAGATCTAATTAGTCTATCCTAAAATACTCCACACTAGGGAGCTTGTTCAGTAATAAATTGCCAAACAATCCTGAGACTTTCGAAATACGATTGTTCTTTCTCTGATTTTGTTAACTCATTAAGTTGCTGGATCTCCCTCGAGACCTTTCTAGGTCTTGCATTGTCAGAATATACAATCTTACAAATGCCTCGTTGGGCCACAAAGAATTGTCGTAAGTAAGATTGGTAACAAGCTCCAGATGATGGTGAGTATGTAACACTTTTTCAATGTTTCTCCATCATCTTGGTGTAGAAGAAGTCCGGTAAAATCAACACCACTGGCTTTAAAAGGGCTGAAAACGGTCTGCTGTCAAAAACGCAAAAGGCTTCGAGTGTCACTTGCAGGAATATCACTGGTGCATTTCTGAATTACCTTTTTTTTTACCTGCCTGGTCCTCAGTACCCAGAATCTTTCTCTTAGTTTCGTCAAGAGAAACCCGAGGCAAGCATGTCTTGACCAACTGTCTGAATGTGTCTGAAGGAGGAAGCAGAATAGGGTGCTTGGAACTTTCCTGGAGGTTGCTGAAGTCGACCTCCCAAGCGAAAGGAGTCCCAATTTTGTTATGATAAGGGCTGAACTAATAGAGTGTAATGTCAATTTAGTTGATATCTGGTCCAAATACTTTATCTTGTGTTCAACGTATCCAGTAAATTTCAGCCTCTTGTACTTCAGTTGCATTCAGAGGTCCTTTTTTTCTGGCGTCTCTGTGTCAACAATTTCTAGCAAATTGCTGTATCCACTTAGTTGCACGTATCAGTCAATTATAAGAGCTGGAATGTTCTGTACAACATAGGTGGTTTGTGCAGCAGACGACGCGCACCTTTCAAAATGTGCACGTGACCTGCAGCAAGGTTGGCAAGCACGGCCGACACAGCACCAGTGCCAAGAAGTTGTCGATGTGCATGACACAGACGCCAACATTCGGCCAACTTATCAGCAGACCGTGCCACAGATAGGGAACACTGACAGCAGCGAGTTGCCACTATGTTCATGATTTAGTGCTGACATAACCAGTCTCTCCAACCAGCGCGATTGGCTGCTAAGCAAAAACATCACACCGAAATGCGATTGCTGCAACAGCTTACTTATTATCATGTTCCACATACTCTAAAAGTGTTTCCAAAGTTAAAATGCACCACAGGGGACTCTCGGTAAATGGAAATTCCTTTAACATAATTCCTGCTTAATAGAACGACAACTATTTAGCGCAAAAGCAAGACGAAGACAAAAGGTACAAAACATAGCGCTCGTCTTCGTGTACCTTTTGTCTTCGTCTTGTTTTGCGTTATAATAATTGTCATGACCTACCAACTAGCCCAAGCCGCTACTCTTCTAAATAGAACGACTGTCTTTAGTATGATTGTTTTCGTACCTGAATGTTTCAACCCGGCTCTTCTCTCAGTAAACAGAACTCCTGTTGAACGGAACATATTTCCTGGTCCCTTCAGGTTCCGTTTAATGAGAATCTACTGTATTTGCCAGCCCTTGCCATCCGTCCACATGGAGTTTGAGCAGGTGTAGATTTCATTCAGCGATCAAGATTGGCTATGCTGTAGGCCTAGCACAGTGAGCAGTCGATCGTGTTCATACACTACCAGGGAAGTAATTGCAACTAAGTAGAACAAAGTAAGCCACTCTTGTAATTAAGGTGTGGTCATGCCAACTTCTAGTGAACTGTTAGTTAATGCGGTGGCACACAAGAACAGCGACACGGCCTCGATGCCGCATTGCCAGCATGTTCGGTAAGTCACCGTATGTTCTTGTTCGAAGGCTGCCAGTTGCAAGTTTCAGCAAATTTTATTTAATCTCTTGAGGTAGTCACATTGATCGGTTGTTTGTTAAATCCTTTGTGGTTTGGGAAAACGTGCTTACGTCTTGCTTTGGTGCTTTACCTCCAACTCTAGTTGCTATTTCAGAAATCCGTCAAGTTATGGTTTTGTTCATTCCTCCTAACATCTCCCCTCTTCTACTGCGGGAGTTGACGCCATCACTCGTGATTTCTCCTTGCAGTTTTTTTCCCTACTCTTGCAGTGAAGTCGCCCGTATTTGTGACCTACTGGGTTCATGCTGTTTTCATTGCTCATTCAACAACCTTGTCATCATGCCAGGTGTTTGGACATACCCTTTCAGTTTATATCTTATATTCAGTTTTATCGTGACACATGCTATCCTTTCATTGAGGATGATGATGATTGGTGCCTTGCCCGTTGCAGTAGGTGATCAGACAGAAAATCCGGCTTTGGTAGAATAAAGGTTCAAGTCACTGAGATGAGGTATTCCCCAAGAAAAAAAAAGTTACGTACAATTGCTGTGGGGGTTGTTTTCAGTAACGGTCTACGGAAGCATTTGTTTGCAGGTGGGTTCTTTGTGGAATGAAGTGTATCTCTAGTGTGTGGTCACTGAAAGTGCCTTTCTTTTTCATTAGGGCTATGCAAACTGCATTGACACATTTATTGACGAGAGCCAAATGGTAAGGAAGAGAGCAGCCCGTCTGGGTGACATGATTGTTTAACCAATCTTAATCTTAACTCTGCAGGGTGCATTCATGAAGAAGGATATGTTCTCAAACATAGTGCCTCTTTGTGAACGGAGTGAGCAGTAATTGAAGAGGTCTTACAAACCCGGAGCAAGTAATGTGCAAGTTTGTGTCCACATCTACAATGGAAAGCTGCAGGTCACACTCCTTTTTTTGTGTTTGTCTCCATTTTACACTTAGGTTTCAATAAGAATCCACATTATGCATGCCTTCTGAAGAAATGTCCAAATAAAAGGGAAGCTGATTGTTTTTCCAGGAATACATTCAGTCAAACCTAAGTGACCGTAGTGACCCAGAAATATCTTCGGACCTTGTATGAGCTTTACTCAAAGTAGAATATTCAAGGACTCCTCTCACTTTCTCTTGAGTACTTGATGCTGTGTCTCACCTATGTGTGAAAGCTAATAATATTCATGGGAACATACATGACACAAAACTGGGGGATCTTGAGCCACCTTTCCAAGTGATCACCCCTCAGTATTAAAGTTTGTCACCTCACAAATCGATTGCCACAAAAATTTCTCGAATCCGTCAAGAACAAGCAGAGGGATTTGTTGCACGTTTAGGTGCTTTCTCTCTTCCCTCGTCCCAACGAGCGTGCTGGAAGCTACGCAGGAATGATGGGAAAAAGATTACATGGGCGCATGTAATGAAACTTGATTGCCCTCTCCCATTGTGGTTCCTCTATACTGTGTAATGTTAGCAGACTATGGAGTGTGGCGCGTAGCGGCACCCCATGGCAAGAAGTACGTTTGATCTAAACACCGCTCTTGATCTGTATCGGCTATTGGCCAATAGCATGCTATCTGTTGTTGACATCAAACAGTGGGCACCTGCAGTTCCAGAGAGTAAGCACAGATCGCTGTAGGAAAAGGGGGCACCGGAGAAATGGCAGCTTCGTGCTTCCTTTCTAAACTCTCCTTGCTGTGCACAAGATTTGGCCAAGCTGTTCATAGCAGTGTCTGCTTTCTGCAGGACGAAAGTTGTTTGTATTAAAAAAATGATTTCCCAGTGTTTTCTTCAAACCCAAGGGGTGGTTCATGACTCCTTTAAAGTCAAAAGTCAGCTGTAAAGAGACAATTTATTGGACTTCTATAGCACTCTTGAGCAATGGCTTCAAGGCCGCAATTTCAACGTTGCAGCCTTGAAGAATACAAGACCGCCTGTTGAAATGTCGGCTCTAGCGGCGCCCACGTTCAAGAATTTGTCATCCTTTCAAGAAGATATGGACGCACTTGTCATCGTAATTGACATGCCTAGAAATTTTGTGGGTGCACTTCACCCCTTTGCAGCTGTAACTTGGGCTATTGGGGTCTGTTACTGATTGCCAGATTCTTTTTTTTCCCTGCTTGTAATCAAACCAAATCAAACATTTATTTTGCATGCGAGTATGGTTACATTGTGAAGGATATCCAGAAGAGGGCCCCAAGGTCAGGAGACTGTACCGGGACCCTCTGTACACGATTATTGGATACGAATTGTGCAATAAGCAAACAATATAAAAATATCAAAACAAAAAAAAAGAAAGAAAACATGTACGATAGTTACACTGATAAATACTACAATAATAGGAGACATTAATCATTAAATTTTCAAGTACATAAAACTTTTTTAATTGTATAAATATTGGGTGAAGAAATACAAATTCATACTAACAGTGAAAATATGCAAGGAAGTCACCATGAATAGTAACAACAATTTCACGTAATTTTAATATAATTATAAATAGGAGAGGAAAAAAACAAGCACCAAAGAACGCAGTACATACTATGAATAATTCATATAATTATTGGCTTAGAAAGTGAGTTCTAAGCGTTTTTTTTAAGCGCATTAAGAGATGACGATGTTTTGATGGAGTGATTCACGATGGGATTCAGCGTATGATTTTCCAAGAGCTAAAAAGTCGTGAAATACAGTGTTGAACCAATTTCCAAGGTCCCCAGTTCTTTGCTGGAGATTTTAACTATCCCAATATTGTCTGGGGGCATACATGACTCTCGGTGGCACAAGAAAACGAGGATATGAGACAGAATATTTTTTGGTATGCCAACTTAAGCCAAATGGTTTCAGTACCCACGTGCAGTGAATAGGTTTTGGATCTCTTGCTCGCTACTGATCCGAACAACGTTTGTTAACGTGTTGGAAGGCATCAGCAGTCATAAAATTTGCCCTGTGAATTTCAAATATTCAGAGAAAAAAAACGTTTCATACGAGGAAAAATACCTTTTACTGCGGGCGAGAAATATTAACGCGATCTCAAGCCTTCTTTCTTCTTTTTGTATTGATTTCTTAAGCTCTTTTAACATCCGTGATGCAAACAAAGACTTGATACTATCCACGACAAACTTATCTCACTAAGACAAAAGTCACTATAGCCACATCGACACAAAGCACATGGTTTGCGTAAAATATTGGATAATAAGACGGAAACTATTATATCGCCGGCGTCGGGGGGCATCTGGGCATGTTAGCGTGAACATGTGCAGTTGTGTAGATTATCGAAACAGCTAAAGGGAAATTTTGTAACAATGGTATTTCAATTTTGTTAAGCAACAGTAAAGAATTTTGGGAAGTTGTAAATCCAAGTTACGGTTCCAAACCTCTAGTAACAACAATAGGCAAAGACTGAAAACCCCCTTTCCTCATCAGACGCTGCAACAGCATTCGGTAATTTCTTTAGCTTGGCAAAATGCGTGAGAAGGGTTTGTAGCAATGATGACAAACATATTTACCATTTAAGCTATGTAAAGGTAACTTCAACTGAAAAAAAATTACCTGGACAATGCTTTAACAAAGGTCTACAATGACACATGTAAATTTGACAGGAAAGGAGCATAACTATAAGAACACTAAAGTGCAATCCATCCAGCCACGAGCTTTCATAACAAAGTACTCCAATGCACCTCCAAAAATAGTATCCTTCCCAAGTACTATCCATTATTATCAAGCAATGAGTACCTTACAAAAGTGTTCCTCAAACCGCCTAAGATTCCCTATTGTCACAATAGAAACTTTATTGACATTAGTGCATGTAAAAGTAAATTCCACTGTACCAGATCTAAAATTGCAGATACCTCTGTTACGTCTGTACAGCCACTTGTGGCTGTACGACGATTTATTTATGCAAGGAAAATGAACACTCTAAAAGCGCAGCCTAGGCGTTGGAGTCACAAATGGCTAACGTTCGACACCAGAATGATGCTCGTGCCACAGCGCCAGTGTGCGCGCGCGCACTTCATCGTCGTTGTCTTCAAGCGAGACATGTCAATTCTTCCCCCCTTAGACGAAGTCTCATAGCGGTCTGGAGGCCGCCTACCTCTGGTGGGCGCAGTTGCCGGTGTTCCTGCTGTGACGTCGAGGTCGACGGTTGCGAGGGAGTTGTCTTGCATGTTGAGCGAGTCAGGCCGTTGATCAGCAGAACTCGACGGCGTCTCTTCTGACGTGTTGTCCGAGAAATCATCTGCTACGCTCCAATCTGTCGGTGATTGGATTGTGTCCGGTCTGGCTCGTTTTCCTCATATGGTTGAGGTGACGCCGAACCTTTCCGTGGTTGCTTTTACAAGCCAGGATCGTGGTCCGACGCGGCGCAGTATTTCGCCTTCAATCCAATCTGGCTTTTTCAAAAACTGGGAATGAGCACTCTCTCTCCTACTGCGAACGAGGGATTTCGTCAATGTCTCCTGCTCTCACAGATGTGTCTTTCCGTCCCCGTTTGAGAAAATCGAGAGGACATAGAAGCTCTCGTCCAAACATTGCTCTCGCAGGTGACATTCCTGTAGCAGTGTGAATGTCGGTGTGCCTATACAGGAATCTTGCAAGTCGACACTGTATGGACCTGTCTGTATCCCTGAGGAGTGCTCTTTCAGCTCTGCCACATAGCGTTCTGCCTGGCCGTTTGTGGCAGGATGGTAACCTGGTGATGTTGTAGCCTGTATGCCATTTGCCGTATAGAACTGCTTATCTCGTTCGAAATAAAGGCTTTTCCGTTGTCGGAGACAACCTTTCGGGGAATGCCAAACGTAGCAAAGATGCTCGTAGCACATCGATGACAACCGCGGATGTTGCTTGCGTCACTTGCCGACTTCCACCCACTTGTGTGTGCATCCACAACAACCAAGTAGGTGTGCCCGAGAGTGGCCCCGCGAAGTCAACGTGCACCATGTGCATGGGCTTGGGACGGTTCCAGGAGGGAATAGGAGCTTGGGTGGGCTCTTCGCGTTGAAAGGCATTCGCGGCACTGTCACACCGTTTCCCGATCACCTTGTCGATTCCGGGCCACCATACGTAGCTCCTTGCGCACTTCTTCTGGCTACCATGCCTCGGTGACCAGCGTGCAGAGTGCCAGAACGTGGGATCGTGCTGAGCTCTGTATGATCACCCGTGATCCAAGTGTGGGCACTCGACTGAAGTGCTATTGCGGTCGCTCGTTGCAGTAAGGAGTGAACTCATCTCCAGTGAGTTTCTCCGCTGTGCCATCCTGCACTGTCTTGTACAACCTCTGCAGGATGCTGTCTTCTTGTGTCAGACGTGCTATCTCTGTAGCAGTGAACGGAGGTCTCGACAAAGCTTCGAACAATAGTACGTCGCCTGGTGGCCAGGGTTCATCGAGACGTTCTGGTAGTGGCAATCGGCTCAACGCGTCCGCGTTTTGATGGTTCTTGCCATGCCTGTAGACGATGTTGTAGTCATAGGCCGACAACATGATGCACCATCTGGTCATCCGTGGTGAGAGGACTTGAGCCGTTGGCTTCCCTGGACCCAGTATGCCGAGAAGCGGTTGATGATCCGTGACGAAAGTCACCTTTCTCCCCGCAATATACTTGTGGAACTTGTGTGCAGCAAACACTACGGCAAGGCCTTCTCTGTCCAACTGAGCATAATTGCGTTCCGCTGTCCCTAGCGTCCGAGATGCGAAAGCGATTGGCGCCTCTCTATTCTGGTCATCACGTTGAGACAGAACAGCTCCTATGCCGTATGGCGAAGCGTCACATGAGACGAGAAGCTCCTTCTGTTCGTCGTAGTGTGCCAGTACGGTCTGACTGAGAAGCAATCTCTTCAGTTTATCGAATGCTTCTTGATGCTTGGTCTCCCATCTCCACGTGGCGTCTTTCTGAAGAAGCTGGTAGAGACAGCTGGCAATTGTTGCCCTGTTCTTCAAGAACCTGTCGTAGAAAGCCAGCATTCCAAGAAATGATTGAAGTGCTTGCTTGCAGTTTGGTGCTGGAGCATCCGTTATTGCTCGAACTTTCTCTTCGTTGGTATGGACCCCTGTCTCGTCAATTCGGTGTCCCAGAAAAGAAGCTTCTCGCACTGCAAAGCAGCACTTGTTTTTGCCGAGGCGCAGGTTGCAATTGCGCAGCCTCTTCAGAACTTCTTCCAGTCTCTCAGCGTGTTCCGTGGCGTCCTTTCCACTGGTGATCACGTCATCTAGGTATGCGCAAACGCCTGTGATGCCAGAAAGCATAGTCTCCATAAAGCGTTGAAAAATGGCTGGAGCTGCAGAGATTCCGAAAGGCAATCGTTTGACCTTGTACAGCCCTTTCAGCATGTTCAGGGTCAGTATCTCTGCTGTCTCTGGCGTTACGTGAAGTTGCTGGTAAGCTTGTGCCAAATCCAGGGTGCTGAATACCTTGCCTCCCCTCAAGTGGCTAAGGACTTCATCTGTTGTTGGAAGTGGGTAGTCTGCCTTCTTCGATACCTGGTTCACTGTGCAACGGTAGTCGCCGCATATTCGCAACGAGCCGTTTTTCTTTCGAACAAGTACTAGAGGCGTTGCCCAATCCGAATGCTGCGCAGGCTCGATTATGCCTTGACTTTGCAGTCGATCCAATTCAGCTTCTACAGCTGACCGCAGCGCGAAAGGAACCGGTCGTGCTTTTAGGAACTTTGGTTTTGCTCGTTCCACGAGTTCAAGTTGTACCGCAGGACCGATGTCCTGAGATGACCTCGTCGAACACAGACTGGTACTTGTCTAGAAGCTTCGAAACAAGTTTGTCGTCTGATACGTCATTGATGCCCGTGATCTGTATACCCAGATGAGGAAACCAGTTTCGTCCGAGGAGGTTACAACCTGCTCCTTTGATGACAACAAGTGGTAATGTGAAGTTCCTTTTCTTGTGCTCTACATCCACCGTTGCACATCCGAGAACTCGGAGGGACTGGCCTGACCATGTGCGTAGGAGAATGTTGTCCGTTTGAAGCTGTGGTGGGTCATCTGTCCACGTAGCTTTGAACGTGGCCTCACTGATGAGTGTGCAAGCTGCAACCAGTCGACTTCGAACTCCAAGGTCTTGCCATGTATGCGCAGTTGAGTCATGACCTTCTGCGTGCTGGACGTGTCGATTAAGGTGTTGAGCTCGTAAAGTGCCACGTCTGGTGAATCCTGTTGAGTCGTGACTGGTGCTGAGGCCACTGTCGAAGTTCCTTGTCGGGGACATTCGATGTTGTTGTTCCTGTTTGTTCTTGCCTCTTTCCACTTTTTCAGGCAGGCCTTTTCAATGTGTCCGCGTTTCTTGCAGTAGTTGCAGGAAGCTGTCTGAAACTTGCAAGTGTCCGGACTATGCTGCGCGTCCAACGCCAACAGTGTTGTTTCTTCTTTTGGGCAGAGGCACTCGAGTGACGTTGATTTTCTGTCTTGCCGATACTTGTGCAGGCTTCGTGAATCTCTTTGAATTCCGTTTTCACGTTTTTCTGATCTTCGACGGCGTTTTCAGCTCGCAGTGCAATGTCAAGGCTCTCTTGAATGTCAAGTCCTTTTCTGCGAACAGCCGTTGCTGGACCTGCTCGTTCCGAAGACCGCAAACGAAATGATCACGCAGCATTACATCAAGAGGCAGCATTGTTGGATTCGCCGCAGCGTCTACGCTTGTTCCAAAATTGCAATCTGCTGCTAGCTTCTTGAGCGCTGTTACGTAATCACTGACCGTTTCGTCATGCCGTTGGTCACGACGTGGAAGCGTGCCCTGCAGAAGACCTCAGATGGCTGTGGATCAAAGTGCGCCTTGAGCATCTCGACTATGTCATCGTAGCTCACTTGGTTGGGCTGCTTGGGTTGAACGAGGGCGCAGACGACGTCGTAAGTCTGTTCTCCCGCATAACGTTAGCAGATGAGCACGTTTCTTGGAAGCGTCCGTGTCGTTAGCCTCGAAGAAGAACTGTAACCTCCCATACCAGGATCTCCAGGAGCCGGAGCTGCCGCTGAATTCGGGTAGCCGACCAAAGTCAGTCGCCATCTCGTTCCGTTCCTTGACGTCGGTGAAGTGCCGGTGAGTCCAGAGTCTTCCTCGTCGCCAACTGTTACGTCTGTACAGCCACTTGTGGCTGTACGACGATTTATTTTATGCAAGGAAACATGAACACTCTAAAAAGCGCAGCTTAGGCGTTGGAGTCACAAAATGGCTAACGTTCGACACCAGAATGACGCTCGTGCCACAGCGCCAGTGTGTCGCGTGCGCACTTCATCGTCGTCGTCTTCAAGCGAGACATGTCACCTTCAAAATGAGGACAAAATTAAAAAGCACTGGATGTGACTGTGTCTATAAAAAAAATCTGGTTTCACCGGTGCTATTTATATTCGGGAATGTTCTTACCGTAAAATACCGAGCAAGCGCCTCCTCTCCCTCCTCCCCTGCGGCCACTTTTTTTTTTTTTTTTTAAGACGAGCATCGCTTGTGTACAAAGAACCACAAGAGTGAGTACACTGAATGCGTATCTAATGTTGTTTATGAAATTTTGTTGTCATGTGGCCACTCGTATATTGGAAGATGGTGCGCTGCACGCCAGGCTCTCCGGTGTTGGTGATATACCACCAGAAGACTGCAGGTCTCTCCAGGCCGAGGACTTAACTTTTGCGTTCGACTCTGAGGAGTCTTTTGACGAGGGGGAATAAAAACAATAAATAAATAAAGCATTTCATTAGAAACATGGATGGGCATCTTTTATTTTATAGCAAAAGCTGTTATGAGATCACAGCAAGGGCTGTTTTGGCGCCGTAGTTGTCCGCCGCCGCCGCCGTGTCCATAACCACTATCGCTCAAAATAAGAAAAGAAAAAAAAACGAAATAAGAAAAATTTCCAGGGTGGAACGAGGTTCGAGCCTGAACCCTCTGCGTGGGAGCCCAGTATTATACCTCAGAGCTATGCTGGTGCTTGAAACTGCTTTGCAAAAAGACCCTATGCAGGTTTCATGTCCGGAAGGAACCACATTAACATCTGTAATGTAGCGTGGTAGAAGAGTAACACCAAGTGTCACACAACGCGAATTCTGTAATCAGGCATCACACAATGCGAATTGCACAACGAGTGGGTTGTTGAATGCTTCCAACCCATTACAAAGGGCTCTGCCATAATTCTTCATCGTCATTAGCCACAGCATCAACAAAGTGTACATAATGCCTTACAGGTGTCTAGCAGGTACCACGGTTCTGCGCAGAATGACGAAAAATTGCATAGTGGCTGCTTCCCTACTTCACAAAAATTATGATTTATAGTGTAGTTGGTTCCCCGTAGGTGCACTTCTATTGGTTGCCAAGGAAGTCCATAAGGCTCCCATGAACCATTTCCTCAGGGTCTCAATAAAGTGAATTCCCTCTCTCTGTCTCATGTTAGCGTATGTTATAAAGCGTGGTGGGAGAGTGAATAACGACCGGGCGTCACAAAATGCGAATTACGTAACTAGTGGGTAATTTAAAGCTTCCAACACATTACAAGATGCTCAGTCATAATTCTTCATTGTGATCAGCTGTCGCATCAAGAAACTGCACATAATGCTTTACAGGTGGTACCTTGCTTCTCCGCAGAATGACTAGTTGTCGTGGTGGGTGCTTCCCAACTTCACAAAAATTATGATTTGTGGCATAGTGGGTACGTTGCTAGTGTAGTTGTATTAGTAGCCACAAGACAGTTTATAATGAGCTCTAGAAATGCCGCTCTTCGAGCTTTCGCTGTGACTGTGCTGCGCTTTCCGCACAGGCCTGGTGTTTTTTTAGCAGCTCTCCCGCCGCCATCCTGAATTTCGGTCCAGGACTGAGCAAGCGCCCCCCCCCCCCTCCTCTAAATCTGGTCGGATTATCCTTCTCCGTAAGGGGGGCGCTTGCTCGGCATTTTACGGTAGTGTCAGAAGCAATATGTTGGCAAAGAACTACCTAAAGCAGGCCATTTCAATATGGTAGGTCTTAATTCTGATGACACTTCAATCTTCCCTTTTCCCACAGACCAAAAATAGTCAGATCTCATTCATGAGCTCAATATACTTGAATTAATAAGTATAAACTTCCCAAAGAGGGCTTTGAATCAACTTAATGTAGTAGGCACACAAATATGACCAGCACCTCTAGGGTCCTTTCTCTAACACTTATTCTGGCACAGCCCTCCCCCCTCACAACAAATGTTTCGGGAGTTGGGCTGCAATTTGTTTTTTAAAAAGTGGAGAGTTTTTATTTGAATAAACACAAATAGTAATGTGAAAGCGAGTCGGGCTATAGCGGCAGTTTCAAGATGGGTGTTCCTCCTTGAAAAGCACTAGGATTCAGTGCGGGTGGAAGCGATAACTGGTGAGCAGTTGAAATCAAGAAGCATTTCGAGTGTATGCCAATATCAGCTAGTTAACTGTAAGATCGTAAAATAACAGCGCAATAAACTACTACGGACGAACACACAGAGACAAATGAGCACTGACTTCCAACTGGTTTATTTGTGCAGAAACATAAAATTTATAGCACTCACATATCACAAGAAACAGATAATCGCATCATGTGCAGAAAATCTTTTTCTTTATGAAGAAGAGCTATTAAAGGAGTGCTAACGCACTGATCACCAAGCTTATTGATCAAGTCAGCTTCTATGATTTCACGCGTGATCTATTCCCGGTTTTTAGCACTGACACTCGACTTGACAAACAACGGAACTCACCTGCAGCGAGAACATTTATGAGCTAGGTTGCCTTGCTTGCATTGTACTTGTGCTCAGATAATCTAGAACTGAGGCACCTGCCCATCTGGCCTATGTCCACTGTTAAAGGGAACACTTGCGTGCAGGGTATATTCGAATTTCGCTCTTTTGTAAAAGCACAGTGGCTCAGATTTGCATAAGGCTACTGGTGGTTAAAAGTTGCAACTCCTTTTGAAAGAACAGTGCCATGCGCGAAGAAAGCTTCCCCATCCACTTGCTGTTAGGGGGCCAGCAAGATGAAGGGTGCTCATTCGAGTGTCCAGGTCTGAGCACAGGTCTGAGCAATCGCCTTGCAGGTTGGCTGCACAAAAGCGAAAAACCACAGTTGTTCCATATTTGCATACTCTTTCCTACGCTCTGAAAAAAGTAGCTCAGCAAGCTAATGTTCGTGTTGCATTTTCTGCACCTGACAATTGTCTAAAATTTGAAGGATCACTGACCCGCACCGCAAAAATTGCAGCATGCACTATTAAGCGCAAGATTAAGTTTGTCCAGTGCACAGTGAACGTTGCATATCGTGTATCGTTATCATGTGGCAAATTGTACATAGGCAAGACGGGTAGGTGCCTCAATTCTAGATTATCTGAGCACAAGTACAATGTAGAAAAATATAAGCAAGGCAACCTAGCTCATCATTGTTCTCGCTGTGGGTGCATTCCGCTGTTTGTCAAGTCGAGTGTCGTCGCTAAAAACCGGGAATAGATCACGCGTGAAAGCATAGAAGCTGACTTGATCGATAAGCTTGGTGATCAGTGCATTAGCATTCCTTCAATAGCTCTTCTTCATAAAGAAAAAGATTTTCTGTGCATGATGTGATTATCTGTTTCTTGTGATATGTAAGTGCTATAAATTCTATGTTTCTGAATAACTAGCCCGATTTACCACCCTTGTGAGGTAACTGTAAGATATGGAGCTGAAACTTTTAATGAAGAAAGAATGATAGAGATAATGCTGTAATGCAATAGATTTGATAAAAAGACCTTTCTTTATTGTAGGCTGCCATGTTTGGCAAGGCTTGAACAAGTTGGTGACTAATCGTCATTAACCCTTTCATTGCCACGACCAAGATAATTCATGTGACCATACACATACAAGCCCTGCCAGTGCCAAGGCCTACAATGATGCTGCCACTCGCAACACAACTTTCGTTTTAAAAAAAAATATGTGCGCCTGTCCAGACATTTCTGTAGAGGACATATAGACAAATATAACCTCTAGTAAAATTTTTGACAACACGGGTGTGCATCTTTCTACATCTGAATCGGTTCGCCTCTCTTTGCCGTCTCAGCAGCCCAGCCAAGGGGGCTCAGCATGCTACGTGCGCATGCTACTTGACGGACGAAGAAATTCAGAAGCTCTTGATAAATTCAGACTGTGAATAAGGTAGATAATTAGTGGCTCTGCCACTCTAAATTGGCATATAATATTTTTTATCTCGTTTATCGCTTGTAATTTGCTCATAATTAATTAGCTTGCAACGAGTGCAACTTTTTGTTTGACGAGATAATCCTCAATAAAAATCTTTACATGTCTTGAAGAGCATCCTACTGCATTGCTGGCACAAATACCCATCTAAGATGAAGAAAAAAGGCACAAAGTGTGGTGCGGTGCAAAAAAAAAAAAAAAACGGCAAAGAAAGGGTTAAGTGCGTGTGAAGCTGTGCACAGGACAGGAAAAAGTGAAGTCAGTAAAAGCATGTTGTTTACTCATGTTTTCTGCACTTTGTGCTGTTCCGTGCAGTGCTTCACATGCATGTTATGATGACAGCTAGCAGACCGAAAGGCACTTCGCTTTAAGAAGAAAATTGAAAACTTTGCATAATTGATCTTAGTTAATAAACTAACCAAGTGCTATATAAAAATTCCTGAATGAGAACCACATGATGGCATACAATATGTCATTGGTTTCATTGGCTTGCTGCTAACCACTTTTTTTTTAAGTTCTCGTTACATGAAACACTTCGTATATAATATATATAATATATGTGTGTGTGTGTGTGTGCGTGTGCTTGATTCCCCTCCTCCAAAAATGATCCCCAGGTGGTCGAAATTGCTGGAGCCATTCACTGCGGCGTCGCTCGTTATCATATCGCGCTTTGGGGACCTAAAACCTCAGCAGTTCACCTCCCCCTTTTCTGAAAAAAAGTTTCTGGATGTGCCACTGGCCCTGTGAAAGAGACCAGAGCTGGCATTCTGTTTTTTCCTTCTTTGTTGTGCCAGCCTTTTTAATGGCAATAGCCACTAGGTCCTCTTCAAAGCTCTTCTCCTCGAAATGCAGTTGCTGCCTTGGTGCAGACAAGAATATTTGGTCGATTTCTATATGAATTGTAATATCATTACCAACCAGCTAGGCAAACTGACTTAACAAAGTGAACTCTCCTATGGACGATGTTTGATGCATGTTCTTCATATGTGCTGTTTGCCTGCTGTGGTAGAACAATGCAGCTGTCCTCCAACCTGTCCAAGTTCAAGATGGGAAATGACCCTGCTTTCCTGAAGAAGTTGACACGCCAGATTTTCTCCAAGCATTTGGACCCGTACCTATCCATTGAGATGCAATACCTGAGGGACAAATGCTGCACTGTGCTCAACAGGTACTACGAGTCCAAGAACCACCACAAGCGGCAGTTTCAGTTTGGCGGGTAAGAGCTTTGGTGTTTATACAAACCTAGATTCGATAATTCAGGAATGGTCGAATGACTAAGGAAAATTTAATTGCACTAATGTGTTTTACATTAACCCAACATGCAGTGGCATAAGCAAAGGTTGCGTGCAGTGGGGTAGTTGCAGTCTAACCAAATTAACATATGCGAAAAGCTTGGTCGCTTGGATTGCGGATTACTGGTGATCCTGATAAAACAGAGGGATTTGTCCACTTTGCTAGTTATGTAATTTATGTGCTCGTGTCATGTCAGGTCTGAAGATATGTGAACATATCAATATTTTCTGGGAACACTGCTTCAGTGGCCATGTTGGTAATAGTATAAGAGCAAGTATAGACTACACTGGTCATGGTAAATGTCATTACTTTTGTTTGACATCCCCATGACATGACAAGAACTTTATTTTAGAGCTGTGCGAATAGCAAAATTTTGGGTGCGAAGCGAATTCAAAAATTGAAGTCCGAGTGCAAATCGAATCGAATATTTTTCGAATATTTCTCGAATATTTCTAGAATATTTTTCGAATACTTGAAGCGAAAATGCATAAAAAAAGTTACAGAGGATTCCTAAGCATATTCTTACGAGATGGCAACATGAAAGTGTTTCTTTTGCTAGGTTGATGAAGCATTGGCGGGGTGGTGTTTCATAGTTGTCTTATCAAGAATGAGGCAATGTAGAGGCCGAATTCTATTTATGTACATGATTTGGTGCAACCAAAGTGTTGCCGACAACACTTTACACGTGATAGGCAAAGATGCCATTATCTCAGCCTCTCCTCCTTTTTCAACTACTGTGGAAGCCCAACTGATGTGGCAGACAAGGGTGTGCTCTCTTCAAGTCCGGAGTTCCAAATCTGCCTCGTAGACGTCGATATATAAGAACATCTGAAATTTTGGATGCTAAAAAGCTTCGGCTTCCGATTTTTCGGACTTCCTGCCCAAATTTCAGGTCCAAAACAGCATTAGTTGAGCCCCCACCGCTGACACATCTTTCATCTCCATGTTGGAACCAGCGTTTTCTCCGTAGCAGAGTTCGAAAGGCAGCTTTGCCGCAATACCGGGGTGTGATGAGGTGAAGCATATTGAAAATCTAGGGACCACTTTCAATCAAACGTTGACTGTCTCTTGGCAAAGTTCGACCGTAATGGAGCTTTAAGGTAGCTTTGCCTCAATACCGGGGTGTGATGAGGTGAAGCATATTGAAAATCTAGGGACCTCTTTCAATCGGACGTTGACTGTCTCTTGGCAAAGTTCGACCGTAACGGAGCTTGAAAGGCAGCTTTGCCTCGATACCGGGGTGTGATGAGGTGAAGCATATTGAAAGTCTAGGGACCTCTTCTAATTGGACGTTGACTGTCTCTTGGCGAAGTTTGACCGTAACGGAGCTTGAAAGGCAGCTTTGCCTCGATACCGGGGTGTGATGAGGTGAAGCATATTGAAAATCTAGGGATCACTTTTAACTGGACGTTGACTGTCTCTTGGCAAAGTTCGACCGTAACGGAGCTTGAAAGGCAGCTTTGCCTCGATACCGGAGTGTGATGAGGTGAAGCATATTGAAATCTAGGGACCACTTTCAATCGGACGTTGACTGTCTCTTAACAAAGTTCGACCGTAATGGAGCTTTAAAGGCAGCTTTGCCTCAATACCGAGGTGTGATGAGGTGAAGCATATTGAAAATCTAGGGACCTCTTTCAATCGGACGTTGACTGTCTCCTAGCAAAGTTCGACCGTAACGGAGCTTGAAAGGCAGCTTTGCCTCGATACCGGAGTGTGATGAGGTGAAGCATATTGAAAATCTAGGGACCACTTTCAATCGGACGTTGACTGTCTCTTGGCAAAGTTCGACCGTAACGGAGCTTGAAAGGCAGCTTTGCCTCGATAGCGGGGTGTAATGAGGTGAAGCATATTGAAAATCTAGGGACCACTTTCAATTGAACGTTCACGGTCTCTTGGCGAAGTTCGACCGTAACGGAGCTTGAAAGACAGCTTTGCCGCAATACGAGAGTGTAATGAGGTAAGCATATTGAAAATCTGAAGAGGTCATTTTCAATCGGACGTTGACTGTATTTGTTTTTGGGAAGTTCGAATAGTTCGAATAGTAAAATTCTGGTGCGAATCGAATCGAATAGCAAACACTATTCGAAAAATATTCGAAATTTCGAATACTCGCACACCCCTACTTTATTTCAGTCCTGAGGAACTCAGATCTAGAGCTGGAGGCCCCCTTGGTGCCCAAGAAGTTGGTGGCTCTGCCCACGATGCGACCGGCAGTCGAAGTCATCCCCATCTGCCATTTTTTTGCACCACTTGGCAGTTTCATCGAGTTCCGACATGGCAAAATGGCATAAGCGTGCGCACGAGGGGGCACGTTTACTCGGTTATGACCGCGCAGGTTTTTGACACTAATGGCGGCCGAAGACCACTGGTGTAGCATTTCAAGAATGGTTTGCTTCCCATCTTTACTTCAGGAAAGCCAGAGGCAGGCCATTGTGAGAAGAGCGCCATTGCTTCATTTTAATTTTTTTTCATCCACTGTGAATGTTGTACTTCGGACTCGTTCAACGGGGGGGGGGGGGTGCGCTGCGATTAAGCTCGCCCCCCCCTCCCTAATGGGGAACCCTGCGCATGCCTATGTCATCAGGCATACACAGGAAAGTGTGAATGGAGTGCTGCCCGTCTCTGAAGTTTTCTGCATCTACAAAAAGAGGCACTAGACCATGCTGTGCTGTACCATGCTCGCTGGGCATGTGTTCTCAGGATATCCACACTAGCGGTGTAATGTATGCCGATGTTCATCATGTCGCTGGCATTCTTCGTGCCAAGCACTCTTGCACTACTTCTTGTAATCCATGTGTTAATGGTATGGTTGAGCACCACTTTAATGTGTCGCTTTTCATTTGTGCTTGTTGCTGGGCTAGTTGGTACATGCTTACTGGAATACACAAGATGCATGACCACCACCGAAGGAAGAGGACATAGAAAAGATTGTCATCTGCAAATAACTTCATTTGCAGAAAGGCAGCTATGCACAAGGTGTTTCATGAAATGCGTCCGAAAATCCTCAAAAATAAGGGAAATGAGAAATTGCTCACTGCCTTCATAATTACTTTTTCTCTAGTGGCAGGCACCTTAAGATTAGTAGAGACATCAATCAGTTATTAACCGTATAATTAATGAAGATAGGTGCTCGGGTCAATAAGGGAATTGGAGCCCCTCCTGTGAAGAGCCAATTGCTGCTTTCCAACAACAGCCAATGGTAATTTTGCAGAGTGATGAAATTCAAACCAATTTAGCCGGCAAAACCAAAACTGAAACGTGGACGAGCGCAACTGCCATGCTCTTCTGAGACATACAGAATGAGCGGCATCATCACCGACTACACCCACTGCAGGGCCTCTCCCGTGTCGACCATTTAACTCAGTCCTGTGCTTGCTGAGGCCACGTTATCCTTGAAAACTTTTCATCTGCCCACCTACCTTCCTTCCTCCCCTTGCACGCTTGCTTTCTCTTGCAATCCAGTCTGTTACTCTTAATGATGAGCGGTTACGTTGCCTTCGCGCTATGAGAATGAGCAAGCATCGTTATATCAACCATCGAACTAATTGTTTTGTGGGTGTGCAGGCCGTGCTTGAAATTATAGCACGCATGACACATGAGTTAACGAATGCAGAAGATTAGCACCACTACGCAATCGTTGTCAGAAACAGCGACGTCATTATGACACATACCTTCCAAGTCTCCCGGATTTGAATGTTTCTCAGTTGTACGGTCATAGGAAAATCTCTCTCCCGGAATCCAGTTCTGCCCCGCGTCCAGTGCTTTGTCTGGCCACATGAGCAAGTTGTCTGGCCACATAGTAGAAAGGGTTCTTCTTCGTCTTTTTAACGATGGTAGAAAGGTTCAACTCAATTTCATTGCGCATGAAGTAGCTGTGCACTTTGCGCCGCAGTGCTGCCAACGCAAACGTGTGATAGCGCTGCAGCCGCGTCTTGCCGTGATGTGCTTTTCAATTTGGACCAAGGAATTCAATTTCTTGCGCTTCGGGGCAGTGGGGCCCGCAGAGCTTCAGCCTTGATACGCTTAACTGTTTCGCTCGCTCACTCCGGTGAGCTCGGCGACAGTCTGGCACACTGCATTTACAGACAAGTCACGCTGACGGCGCCTCACTCCGCGTAGACGTTGCAGATAACTTGCTTGGTCTGTTTTGATAGCCACTTTCATTCACATTTAGTGGACAGCATTTAGTGGACGCCCAGTGGACAGCTATATCGCAACTGAAAGGCCCAGACAGGTTGCCGCAGTTCAGCCGGATTGCAGAAGGGATGCTGCCATACTGTCGATACTACACAGCAACGCAGAGTGCAAGCGGCAGTTCAGTATCGTGAAAAAGACGGGAGGACACAATCTGCTCGTTCATGTGTGATAAGACACTCGCAAACGTCCTTCTCGCAAAATGTCAGAGAAATGGATTTTGTTATGGTCGAACATAGACATGATTTTTTGAAGAAGGCGAAATTGGCTGCAACCAATAGCCTTGCAGAAGTGAGGCCTTGATTTTCATGTTATTGTGATCATTTGAAAATCTCGGAATAAAATTTTTGTTTCCTTGAAAAACAAAAACAGTTTCACTTTAAGGCGAAGCGATTTATGCGATAGCAACAAATTGGATGCTATACGAGGTAACGCTAGCAGCTGAATTTTTTTTTTCACAAAGTGCTGGCTTAAGCGAATATGCTGCGCCGGTGAGCGAAGCGGTTTTTGTGCTGTCTGTTTGTCAACGCGAATTAAGGAGCACTGACTCTAAAATTTTACACCTTGTTTTTTCTGCTGCAATAATTAAGTAGCTTACAGTGCGCCCACCCCAGTGGAAACATCGTTTGCCCGAGTGCGCGACAGTTTCGAAGAGCGCCTAGTGTTTTCATGTAAACATAGCTGGCATGTGAGCTCAAAAAACCGCGTGGCAATCATTTTCAACGAAGGCTCCTGGTGCCACCATAATCCTCTCTGGGCTGTTCTTAACCTGTTGTGACCCCCGAAAATGCACTGCCGAGGCTTTGGACGCAGCTTTGTACCACGAGCACTGCCTATAAAGGAGGCGATCCTTCTCTCTGTGGAAAAGAGCCCTCCGATCTTGGCAATAGGCATGACCCCCCCCAAAATGAGTTGCCGGGCAAAGGACATCAGCCGTTGTACTCCCGTGCAAGTACATAAAAAAGGTGCGCCTGTTTCGCTAGAGGAGCGCTCGCAAGAAATATGGTGCCAACACAAGCTCGTGATGCAGGTGGCTGTTGTTTGATGTCGTACGCTGGTGGGACGTTTCGGTACAGATGCGCTACACGCAATTTAAAGATTGATCCTAAATGTGTTATAGGTTATATCAGCCGTTAATATTCATAGATGATGCGTTTGTGTACACACAAATCTATCCCATAAGTTATCTCCCTTCAAAATTTTGTGACACTACTGCTGCTTAAGTGGAGAGCCCAGCACTTAAAGGGTAGCCGTTACGATGTCTGTCAGATAGCATGTTCGCCAGCGCTCGCAACCGTTCCCGTCTCAACGGCGCCCTTATGGTCCCTGCCCGACGAATAACTGGTAAGCAAGCGACGATAGGCCTCGCACGCGGCGATGTTATCGCGTGTGCCCTTCGCGCGACGGTGACGGCCAGTCATTTCATCTGTGCTTCAACTGCGTTTCTCCCTAGCGCTAGCGCGCTTTACTCGCCGTGAAACAGACGATGCTAAGCGATGTTATCGGTTTGGACTCTGTAACAGATCAGCGGCGACTGCAAAATCCCGCTGACATGGGTCCATATATTGCTATCACAGTACCCCCCATGGTCGGCATACTTTATACCCCCCCCCCCCTCCGCGGTCGACATACTTTATATCCCCCCTGCCCCGTTGAGTAGATCTCCCGATTCCGTTTCTCCAAACTTGGCAGGTATGTGATCACTGCTAGTTGCGCTCATTGCACTTCCATTTCGTTTTGCCAGTGAATTCCTTCAATTTCATCACTTCGCAAATAATTATCGACGTCGCTTTTTCGAAAATCTCAAAGCACATGCATGGGATCTTTCGCAGGAAGAACTTTGTTTCCCATTGTGACTCAACCATGTGTGCCCTCAAATTAACAGTTAATTGATTTACCTAATTGATGTAAGTATTGTCTCTAGTCATCGTAAGATTTCTGCCGCCATCGAAAATATAATTAAGCAGCAAGCAAATATTGGCATTTCTCTTACATTTGTGGATTTTCGAACACATTTCTTGAAACCCCGTGTATACATATCCATAGCAAACCCTACAAACCACATCGCCTTACACGCTCAGAAAATTGCGGTAGATAAGCTGGCATCATACAGTCAGGCCATAGCCGGGGGGGTGGGGGGCCTTAGGGCCCAGGCCCTCCCCCCTCGAACGAGAGGGGGGCCCTCTCCCCTCTCGTTGTACGGTCCGTACGACGAGAGAGCACTGCCAGGAAGGCACGGCGGCTGCAAGAAGACCCCGAAGCGATGGAAGCGCTACGCCAATGACGAACGTGCTTGTAGGTCTATGAGGGGTGCAATGCTCGGTTCTGGAGCTTTGGACATCCGTGTCGTGTCTGTGACTCTCTGTGGTTTAACTCGAACCTCTGCGATGAGAATCAACCTAGAAACAACCTAGCTAACCTAGCCTTGAAACAACCTAGAAGCAACCAGATTAGACTTCAGACCGTCCAGTTTCTTCGCTGTTTCAAGCCTTGCGCGACTTAGTGCAAGCTTCGCCATTTTTTTATGAGGTAAACTTCCATAATTATATCGCCAATGTATTTTACTCTTACCTAGAATGGCCACACTGGAAAACCTCGGAATTGCAATGCACATGCGAATGTGCCGAAAATTAAAGTTCTCGTCGTTTATGCACCGGCCTGTTAGGCCAATGTAACCATATTGCAGCTAAGCAGGATTTCATACAACATGCCGACCAAGCAGGCAACATACAGCCTGGTGTTTCTCTTCTTGCTAGGGGAGGGCCTAGGCAATTCAGATGTGTGGGCACAGGCCAGTCAACTTGCATGGTGCAGAGAACAGCAAAGGTACCTTCTACTTGTTAGCCATGCTCTTAGGTTGGGAGCAACCTTATGCATGTAAGGCATAAGGTTGCTCACAACCTTATGCCTTACATGCATTGGCCTTTTCACCGTTGGCTGCCTGTTTTTCCTCGTTCCTTTCACTCCTATAAGGATGGTTTCTGAAACTTAACAACAGATCTAGAGTAGGCAGGGGTGCTCACAATACTACAACATGGACATTGTAATTCTTCATTGTCATTTCACACTAGATCTATTTGACACATAACTGTTAATTGACTGTGATGAATGTTTACCCTGCAGCTGCACATTTGGCATCATGAGAACAACATTGTGTCATACAGATCAATCCTTTTTTTAAGAGTCTTTGGAAAACACGCTTGAGCTGTTTTGTGTTGTTTCACTTGCCCATGCCTACCTGTCATTTCTTGTTTGCAGAATTCACGACCTTCGTCGTGACCTTCAAGCGAAGCTTGGTGCCCGTTCCAACATCAATATGCTCCAACAGTGGAGAACTTTGGTGGCGAGACATTTCTCTCTGAAGAAGTGGCCATCAATCTCCTGCAGGAGAGCAAGCTTGCCTTCCAACGCTGCCAGCTGGTCTGTCATTTGTGCACTGCATGTGCCCACTCATTTTCAGTGGACTTTTTCTCTATGATAACTTATGGGGCCATGCACGAACATCATACTTTATCTATGTAAAACACCTGTTTACTTTGGCATGCATATAGTGTTAGTGAGGGCTAATGCATGGGTGCAACAGCTGCGCCAATTTGATACAGTTCCTTATTGCTGCACCAAGCTGAGCCAAAACCGTTAAATTCGTTTAAATTGCACCGCGCTGTGCCAAAATGCCCAACCAGCCTCAAAATTTTCTCAGTTGCACTAATCTTAGAAAGAAATGGAGGCTGTGTTGGCCACCTGCAGTTGGGGCATCATTATCCAATTCAGTCCAGACGCGCAGAAAAGGCGTAGGTGCGCTTCGCGTTGGGCACCCGAAAACTTTCTTTTTTTCTGCTGGTTGCAATGCTGATCCACATGGACATTGGGAAATCAAAGTGGAAGCTCTGCCTAAAAATGTTAATGCCAGCTGATGTATTTGGGGAAAGATGGACCATTTCCCTGTTGTGCAAAAGGCTCCTGAATTTTGAGAAAACCTCCCGCTTGTGCTGAGATGGCCGTAAACCTCCCAGTAAATAACCCTAACCTCACCGCGAAAGAAAGAAAAAGGAACAGTGGTTTTAAAATTTCCTGGCCTTGTTTCTGTCGCACTACATTGTTGCCGTGCGGAAAAGGGTACTAAGGTTTAGAAGGGGCTATTAGTACTAGCCATCACGAGACACAGCACATTTTGTTCCTTAATTACTCATTCGTGCACGTGCCGCATAGTTACAAGTACTAGTATGATCTATGACGTCTAAAAAATTACTGGCTATCATTGAGAGCTGTGTATGACATTTCTGCGGTTCTGACAAACAAGGAAAAACTTGTGCCACTTTTCACCGCCCCCAGTCACTCCTGTTTACGAATCTCGTGAATTTCGAAGTTGCCAGGTCCACATTAGCATTTGCAGCACCTGTTTATTGATTTGACAGGCGCGGCAAATGCTAATGTGGACTTGGCCATTGTTTGCACTGTGGGGGGAGTTCACACATACCACTTGCACGAGTTAGCTGATGTCAAGTTAGCTTTGCACGAGTTAGCTGATGTCGAACGGTTTGTACATATTTTTGTTTTCTTTTCGAAAAGTAAGATTCTTTGTTATACTGCTCCAAATTTGGGATTTTGTGCTAAAAAAATGCAGTTTTTTTTGTCCCCTTAACCTGCTCCAAATTTGGATTTTTTGTGCTCCAAAGCAACATACTGCTGCTACAAAAATTGCTCCAGATCCTATTTCAGCTGTTGCATCCCTGCTAATGTGCATTTTCATGCTTCAATATTGTTGTAAAAGAATGCAGTCCCTATTTTCCAACAATCCTCTGTGCCACTCCAGCTTGATTTCATAAAGTGAAAGCTAGGGATAGGCGAATATTCGGACGCTTCGAATATTAGAGCGAATAGTACAATATTCGAATTCACTTTGACACGAATTTACAGTTTTTGAAATTTCAAAGTATTCGAAATGAACGAATATTTGAGCACATATAACCCATTTGTAAAGGTGGTTTCACTGCAGCATGGGGGTGCTATGCCATGAAACCATCCATCCAGGGGGCATACACACTGCCACGAATTCACACTTCCAATGTTAAAAGTACATATTATCTTCACCTCAATTATTTTTTAAGTTTAAAAGCATGTTATACAGACTAATATGCACTAAGTATAGTAATTTTTAAAACTTAACATATTGCACCAGTTATAACTCGCACCCTACTGCTATACAAATCTTGCTACTATTCGAAGTTGCTTCCACTTCACTTCGAACCAAAAAAGTGACAATCACACATGCCTAGTTCCAATTCTTAAGCCCCGCCACGGTGGTCTAGTGGTTATGGCGCTCGGCTGCTGACCCGAAGGTCGCGGGATCGAATCCCGGCCGCGGCGGCTGCATTTTCGATGGAGGCGAAAATGTTTGAGGCCCGTGTACTTAGATTTAGGTGCACGTTAAAGAACCCCAGGTGGTCGAAATTTCCGGAGCCCTCCACTACGGCGTCTCTCATAATCATATCGTGGTTTTGGGACGTTAAACCCCAGATATTATTATTATTATTCCAATTCTTAAGAATATTGGGCAATTTATTTGGGTCATGACAAAAATGCTCAATTTTCTTAATGATATGTGATATATACTATTTAAACTATTTACTTCAGAATTATTTTACTAAATCAATATTTGCTTCGAATTTGCTTCGAACCTCAAACTTACTATTCACCCATCCCTAGTGTAAACATTCTTAGCCCATGAGTGCATTTAGCAATCCATCCTTGGAAGTTTCTCAGCGCCTGGTTCTGTCAGTTTCTTAGTTTGAATTTCTTTATCAGGCGCTAATAACTTATGAACATTGTAAACGAAAACCATTGTTCATGCTTAGTGCAACACATCATGTTTCATGCCACTGAGAGTGACTGTCTTGGTGTCATACGAAACCTCATTTCTCTGGCACCTCTCTGCTCCCCTTGTCAGCTTCATTTCATGAAGATACTCAAAACCACAAGCAATATAACCAAGTGATGCTCGCTATCCTGACGTGTGTGGCACAATTGATTGGGGCCTGGCAGTAAAACTTTCACCTAGCTTTGTGAACATATGACCTTCATTGTAATTCATTCTTGGATACCATATATAGTTGCATAATTTGAGCCATGTGTAAAGTGTGCCCCCCTAAAGTATCACCCTGATCATTGAAAGAAAAAAAAATCCGATAGATCCCACGCACCATGGGAATCGATGTAATGCAAAACAGCCAGCAGAGAGCTGCATACATGACCTTATTTCTCTTTGAGCAAAATGAAGTCATTCATGTCATGACATCATGATCTAGTTCACTATGTATCCCATGTTTGTCATGCGTGCATGCATGTACAATCTTTTATATAATGAAATGTATATTCTGGTATATACAATGCATGACCTGTCATTTATGTTTGCCATGCACTCATGTCATGCCATACCAATTTTGGTGTATATGCAGTTAACAAAACGGCCTGAAGTGCATCAAGACATTGTCATGTAAATCATGCCGTACATGGCATGCATATTATGATCTGCGTGTTAGGACCTGTCACTTATGTTCGTGATACAGTCACGCAATACCAATTTTGGTGCATACCAAACTAGCGAAATGGCCGCGAGCACACCATGAGCGTGGCATATAAATCATGCTGTACATGAAATGCATATCGTGATTGTCACGTTACCACCTGTCACTTACATTCGTCATACAGTCGCGGCGCGCAATACGAATTTTCATGTATATCAAGCTAGCGAAACGGCCGCGAGCGTGCCATGTTCGTGGCATGTAAATCATGCTGTGCATGACATGCATGTCATGATTTTCATGTTAGCACCTGTGATATATAATCTTCATACAGTGACGTCAGTCGATACCAAACTTCGTACACGTCAAAATAGTGAAACGGCCACAAGCGCACCATGAGAGAGGAATGTATGTCGTGGCGTACATGACATGCATGTCATGATTTTCATGTTACCACCTGTCATTTATATTTGCCATAGAGAAATGGCTCATTGTACCAATTTCCACACATCATCTCCGGGCCGCAAGTGCCCGGAGATGATGTCATGTAAATCATGCTGTACATGACATGCGTGTCATGATTTTCATGATAGGACCTGTCACTTATGTTTGTCATACGCTCTTGTCATGCCATACGAATTTCGGTATATATCAAGTTAATGAAACGGCCGCAAGAGCACAAGCACCGTGGCATGTAAATCATGCCATTCATGACATGCATGTCATGATTTTCATGTTATGACCTGTCATTTATGTCCGTCATACAGTCTTGTTATGCCATACCAGTTTTGGTATACATCCTGTGTGGCTTTGGCTACCTTGTGGCTACCCAGCACCTCCACCAAAAATATAATAAAAATACTGGGCCGGGAGCGTCCGAACAGGGACAGCAAGAGCTGTACAGGTGTAGGCAGCGTTGCAGCAAACACAGGCAGGGCAGCTCCAGCTCATGCCTTGAGCAGAGCTGGCGATGTAGCTGCAGCGCTGCGCATTCCTCTTCGCTACAATCCCGTTACCAAAACGGCCAGCAGAGCACGAAGTTGTAGGTGGCTAGATGGACGGACGGATGGGCGGGCGGGCGGGCGGTGCTTATAGTAGCAGAAGTTCGCTAAGAAATGCTTCGCATTTAAAACATTTATACTCGCATGATCTACACGTCCTGTAACGTCGCTCAGCTAGTGCATGCAACATAGGCTTTGGTAGAATGGCGTGGCTGTGACACTGCACACGTGCTTGAGGCTGCATGCAGAAAACAAGATTTGGGGAGAAATTTTCTACTGGAGAATTGTATACTGCAAAACCTCATTAATATGCACCTATATTGAAAAGTACTAACAGCTAAATTGTACTTGTGATGAATTCTAGATTCAGTCTCCACAAAGTCTGATGGCCACTACTGCATGCCGCGATCACTTTTTGCAAGGTTAACATTTTGCAAGCCACCCCTCAACTTGCGGTGTGGCTGATGCCACTGCATGCGTACTGCAAGAGGTCTTGTGCATTTCCATTAAGTGCACAAACTGGCAACCAATGATTCCAACTTGAGCACAAGTGCAGTGATGCTTTTACGAATAAGCATTGGAAATGCACAAGGCAGGATAGTGGTCACCAGGGCTAGTGCAACTTATTGCAGACAGAGTTATCAGAATAAGCATCTATCTGCTTGGAAGCTCGTGTGATGTAATAAAGTGTACTGCAGGATTTTAATAACATGAAACTTGGGCACGTTGGTGATGCATCGTGAACCACGGCGAAACTACCAAAGCAAGGACAATAAGAAGAAGGACAAACAACGCGCAGACTTACAACTGGCTCTCTTGAACATAACAAAAAACACAGTAGATCCCTCCGTCATAGGAATCGCTATAACACATAAGTGAAACGTGTCTTTGCAGAATTAGTTGAATGTTTCTCATACATTGATAATGCGAGAGCTTGCACAACATCTATCGGTGTTTGGCAGCTGTAGCACCGCTTGATGTGGATGCACCCACATTGACGCCTGGTGGCACATCTCCATCCTAATGACTAACGTCCATGAACATTTAAACCTTTGTGGTAGCTGTAGTAGTTAACATACACCTGGACACAGCATATGGTAAATCCTGTGCAAAGATGGCTTCAGCATGCACATAATAAACACTAACTTGGCATGCACTCTTTCAAAGTGTCGTCATTTGAGGCGAGAAACGGCAAGGTGTGTGTTCCCTAGTAGTCGGTGCCATTGCACTCGAAGCTGTAGGTGGCGGATGAACACCGTTAGTTCATTTTGAAGCGGGCCTACGCTGGCAAGGAGGCATCACACGGTGACACGAAAGGCAAATCACATAACTGCGTCGTCAACGAATCGAATCACTGTGGACACTGCATTTCACCGACCATAAAGTTTTCTACAATATTGCAGCGAAAGCCTCTGCCTCGCTGAGACTACCGAAACGCTCACAGTCGGTGCTCGTTAGTGTCGTGATGTATTACTCGTGGCCTCCGAGATTGGCTCTGGCAACGCGCCGTCGCTAGTGTTGCTCAGGCCGTTCCATTCGCATGGGGAGAGCGTAATCAGAGAAAGCAGTGTGACAGCCAGAAGAATGTAGGTTTTTACATGCTGAGCTTCTTTACTGAGCTTTAGTGTTCCTCACTGCGTGCACGCACCCCCCTTAATGCGGAGAATGCACGCATTAAGGCACCCTACTGAGCTTGGGCTAAAGTTGCCATCCCCTGGAATGTTAAAGGGGAACTCCGGCGCACTTTTGACCGTATTGAGAAGCCGTTTTCAAATAGTAATAACAGCCCTGTAACAGCTAGGGTGGTTCAATTTGCTGAGAGACTTGTCAATAATTTTAAATAAGCAATAAAAGACGAGTCAAAACCGAAACCGAAACAGGGAGTTGCTCCGTGCTGGGCATGTGATGACGTGACAAAATACGCTACACACCTCCATAGCTAGCCAGGGTGTAAACATAGCACACGTGCTTCACCTATCGTGCGAAAGGCAAGCTGGCAATGTCATCCGACGCGGAATCAAGCTGTGCCAGCCCGTTTGATCTTACCAGTGACAAGTTCAGCGATGATTGCAGCTACTATCAGAGTGCAGAAGCATCGCTTTTTGATTTCAACCCACCGGCGCGTGATGTAGCTGACATGCCCCGCATCAATCTCCTCATTGCTCAATATTGTGCGTGTTTACTGAAGACCCGATGTCAACGAAGACTAACACGCCATGCAGCTAACAAAACTGAACAACTGTGCTCGCGTTGTCGTCGCCTCATAGAAGAAAGTGCGCACTGCATCTGTCTGCTGGACGAGGCGGGGCTGGAAAAGAATAGGCACGTTACGTCACATACACAGGGTAGCCCACATTTACGGGCGTGATGCCGGAATTGGCTACCAGTTTTAAAATTTGTTTTCTGAAAAACGAAATGACTCACGGTAGTACAATTTGACGCATATCGTCAGGGTACCGAAGAGAACATACGTTGAAAGTTTTATTGAAATCGGTGAATATCGAAAAATCAACGGGGTTCTCCTTTAAAGAATTAACAGAAAGATCACACCAGGGCCAGGCTAGAAATGCAACGGGAAACGCGACACGAGTCGTGCACCCCCTCTAATCTGGCCGTGATTCCTCACAGTTTGAGCAGGGAATGTAGAGTGACAGCCAGGTGAGCATCGCAGAGCTATTTTTTTAATATGGACGAATGCTATGAGCGAGGCTTAGGCAAAAGCCGCCACCTCGTGGTGTAAGGCGTTGACGAAATTACACTTGTTTTGGAAACGTGCCGAATGAGATGGCCATAGCAACGATGCAATGGTGCATTGCCGGAGCTAATCGCGGAGGCCGTGCATTACTTCACTCTAACGCTCCCAGACGGTGACACCACCCCGCGAAGCAAGAGCACTGTGCAAGGAAACTGAGAGATAAAGGCGCGTCCGTGAAGCCTCCCAAGTGTGTGAGCGTGGCGCAGTAGTTAGAGCGTCCGTCACCTATCGTCGTGAACCGAGAGGTCGTGGGTTTGACTCCCGTTTATGGAACCTTTTTTCTTTGCCACCTGATTGTGTGCATTTTGCTGACGCATTTCCGTAAAAGAAATACGACGTATTTCCATGAAGGAAATATGTCATAAAGGTCTTAGTGGACCCTGGCATAAAACACTTCCACTTTCACTTTATTTCCTTAAAGGCCCCATGTGGGGGTGGGTGTACAATAAGGATGCATGGCACTTGACCATTCAGGACGAGAAATGCACTATTACCCCCGTATTCAGAGACGCTCCTTGACTTGAACTTGACTTGCCACCGCCTTAAGGGAGCGCGTTTGAAATGCATTTGTGCTGCCTTGGCACCGCCCAAAGGCAGCGCGTTCGAAACGCATTGAAGGCGGTGGCAAGTCAAGTTCAAGTTAAGGAGCGTTTCTGAATACGGGGGTTACAGCTTGAATGAAAGCTTCTGGGTCGGTGATGGCAACGATGACGTAGGGAAGGTCGTTCCAATCTACAATGGTGCGTGGGAAAAAAGAAGACGACAAGGTGAGAGTGTGGGTTTGGTGGTGAGCAACACTTAAGGAATGGCCTGTACAAGGTGATAGTGCGATGTAAGGTGCCTGATTGAGTGAACTATGGTACATTTTGTGAAAAGGAGATAGGCTGGCAATGCGACAGGAAAGGGTGGGCAGGCCTGTTTCCACCTTTAGTGGGTATACACTTAACGTTGTATGAATATGATGAGTGAATGAACCTGATGGCACGGTTCTGCACCATCTCCGCTGCATCTGTGATATAACTTTGATGAGGGTTCCAGGTTGTGGATGCGAATTCAAGTTTTGGACGAATTAAGGACTTGTAGGCAGTGAGTTTAACATGAGGAGGGGCGTTTCGTAAATGACGCCTGAGAAAGCCAAAGTCTTGTTACTGGATGAGATTATGTTGGACACATGCGGAAACCAATTAAGACCTTTGGAGATGGTGACACTTAGATATTTTAAGTTATTAACAGTTTCAGTCCGAGTGTTAACAATTTTGTACGGATAGAGGAGAGGGTTAGGTGAACGGGTGAAGGACATTGCTTTACATTTACTGGGGTTAAGAACCATGATCCAGCGATCGCACCAGTTCACATAAAAAACAGCTCGTGTTAAAAAACAAAGAAAAAAGTCATGGGCTTTTCCAAGGACCCTTAACATCATGCACATTCCTCACTCACTACAAACACCTGTTCGTCTAACCCTTTGAGGGTCGATTTTTTTCGCGAAATGCACTCTAAAAATGTGTAATTCATTTATTGCTGAAATAAATTTTTCTGACAATTCTATTTAACAAAAGAATGGTCTCGTGACCGTAAAGTGATAAAAAAATCATTTTTGTTTACATACACATGGTTTATTCGTGAGTAACATCAAGCAAAATCCTAAAAAAACACTTTTATGATTTTTTATAAATAAAAATTATACGTTGTATTAAACATAGCTCACAGACATACAAAAATACACTTGGGGAATAGTCCACATCGGAAGAATCGCCACTCGACTCACTAGCAGCAGAGCAACTGGCACGCACTTTCATAGCGTAAGCGAACTGTGTGAGTGAGTGCACTGAGGAAAACTGTATGGTTGTGCACGCGTTTGGAAAGCAAAACAAGTGAAAAAGCTGTAATAATCCTTCGGCTTCTTGCCAATGAGACGGAGTTAGTTTTTCCGAGTCCCCAGAACAGGGAACTCAACTACAGCGGCATTGTTTGTGTAATTTAACGCCCCGGGGAGCAATAAATGAGAGAGTAACAAGCGGTCACCCTTTGAGAGATTAGAAGCCAGACAGCCATCAGCTTTGCAGGTGCGAGAAGTGATAACCACCCAAAGGACGAAACCAAAACCAGCCGCACCACGCGTGCTCGGATGCGCAAGGGAAAGCCGGCGCACTGCTTTGGAAAAAAGAAAAAAAGAAAAAATTGGAGACACACCGGCACATGAAAAAAAATTCGACGTATTCCCGAAGTGTGGCAGCACATGCCAAGCAAGAGAAATCATCGAAAAAGGCACACAAAACCAGCTGACCGCGCCCGCGCGCACTCAGATGAGTAAGCGAAAGCTGGCGCGCTGCTTTGGAAAGACAAAAAAACTACAATGGAGAGACATCGGCGCATGAAAACAATTCCACATAGTATTTCCAAAGTGTGGAAGCAAATGCCAAGCAAGAGAAACGATCGAAAAAGGCGCGCGTTTTAAACATACAGGCATGTCATACATGTACGGCAAAAACCCTTTGGCGCCTGTTAGGTTATGCTGTACATGTGCGGCGTAAACCCTCAAAGGATTAATGATATGGCAATAGTGACACTGTACTGGAACGTTAAAGGACTAATGCACAGTGTCGATGATATAACTAAGCTGCTATCTGAATACCAGCTGAAGGTGGTCTGTTTGCAGGAGACACATTTAAATTTCACTCAAAAAAATTTCCTAAAGCAATACACCATTTTTTCTAAAAGACTATGACGGCGTTGACGTGTATCTGGGTGTGTAGTAATAATAGCAGATAGGTCTATTGCTTGCCAACATCTGGCCCTACACACGCACTTTGTGACAGTATCAATAAGAGCAAATCTTTTTCAACTAGCTGGTCATTGTCCGCTCCATATACATACCTCCTTATTACACGATCAATAAAACAGTGTTTTATAACCTTGTTGACCAGCTCCTGGAGCCTTTAATCATTGTCGGTGACTTTAATGCCCACAGCAGTCTCGAGAGAGACTCAAGGTGCGATGCAAGGGGTATATTTACTAAAAATTTTTAGTAAATATACCCTCTGCGCTGTGTATGTCACCACTTCACTTTGTCCATGTTATTTGGCGCTAAGTTTAATAATGAAAAATTTTTAACAGCAAAGCTGTTTAGCAAATCGTTCCTTGCGAGTCAATCACATCATCTTAGTGGGTATGTGCCACTGTGCGGCTACCTGAGAACAAGTACAGAGAGAGAGGGAGAAAGAAAGAAAGATATAAAGAAAGAGAAAAGGAGAAATTCTTGCCAAAAGAAAATTCTTCGCAAGGCGGGATTCAGGCCAGCGAATCTACGATATGAAGGCGAGCGTCCTAACCACTCGGCTATCCAGGCACGCTAGCAGAGCACAGCATAGCCTTGTATAGTATAGTGGAGCAAGGGGGTGGGAAAGGGAATTGAGCGTGAGTAGGAAAGATGTAATGGTGAGGAGGAGGGAAAGGAGGGGAGAGTAAAGTGTAGCACAAAAAGAATGGGAAGTAGATAGAAATAAGTGCAGAGAGGACATCAACGAAAGAGAGAGAAAAGAAGATAGAAAGCAAGCATCGCGTCGTCTACCGACTAGATACCGCACCACCTGGCCAAGCTGCGCATGCGCAGTAGCTAAGCCACGCCCACCATCAGGGACATCGTGTGCAACCTCCACTCTATAGTGCATAGCGTGGCTGCGTACTCCCAAGGAGGAAGCCGCGCATCTCAGAAGCTGGACGTGTCAGTCGACGGGGAGTATAAGCGGCGACGGGTTCATGCTTCGCTGTGCCAAGCTTTGTGCGATTTAGTGCAAACTGCCCACAATTTTTTTCTTAAACTCTTATGTAGGTCTTTTCAATAAGAAGTAACCCACTTGTTACAATAGCTCACAACTCATACTCTTCTATCGACTTAGTGAATTGCTTTGCCATGCTTTTTCCGTATTTACACTGGAAAATATATATACCTTTGTAAGTGACCACTTTCCTTTAGCTTTGAATCTTTTAAAGCGAGAAGAATGTATTTAGTTTGCACTGCAGTAGAAGCTGGCTTCAGCAGATTGGGAGCTTCTTAATCAATTAACACTAGATTTTACCACTGAACTTGCCATAGATGATGCTGTTAAATATTTGACCAATTTTAGCACATGCGTCGCAGAAAAATGCATCCCATAAACAGAACATACCTCACTTAAAAGATGAGTGCCCGGGTGGAATGATGAATGCAAGCTGGCAGGGAAGAAACAAATATTTTGTCAGTACCCAACTGCAGAAAATCTCATGGTCTAAAAATAGGGAAGGCGTACGCGTTGACAGGCTAGGAGGGCATCAGTACGCCTGCCAGCAGCTTAGCGGCACATTACAAGAAATGTTCTGGTAATGCATTTTGTGAAACAACAGCTGTCGTAGCCCGTTCCGGAGAAAAAAAAAACAGTTTGAGAAATTTTAGAGGCACTGAGCATTATGGAAGAAGGAGAGGATGCTTGTGTTAACGCTCCTTCCATCGTCCTAACGGCGTCTGAGGCAAATTTTGTAGAAAAAACGCGCTAATTTTGACCTGATCTTGCTTCTGCGATAGCATCCTCTTTTTACTTTTTTCTTTTTCCCTCTTTGGTGTAATCAACGCTCTGCCCCATCGATCTTTTTTCTGAGCTTCCGTGCATGGTCATTTAACACACCCCTTTCTCACGGTCATGTTTTTACATACAATAAACCAGTTGGTAGTTTGCGCTTGAAGTCGTGTGTCCTGTAGTCCTGTAGTTGTAGTCATGTGTCCTGTAGTCCTGTCGTTCTGTACTGTGTTTGTGTTAACTAAGCACATCTTTGAAAATGAATGAACACCAACTAGCCCACCTAATAGCTCTCTGCATATTGCACCTTTACATATTTCTTTAAAGTGAATGCAAACTCTGAACACCCCACCCATACCGTCATCAGTGATACCACCAGTGCCATGCTTTTTCACAACTGACAGAGACCGAGGGAGCCCTTCCCAATACGAGTGAGGAAACTAAGCCAAGAGTTGGGCATTCCACTTCTTGAATACAACGTCATGGCTCCAGTAAAGCTTCTGCCGCCCTGGCAGTGACATCATTCATTGAAGTCACCAAGCATGCCCCCGACGTACATATTAAAAAGCTATTTCTGGAAGTCTGAGCAAAATACTCGTGTCCAAAATTCTACACAGATGTGTGCAAGTCGCATGCTGAGGTCTCCTGCACAGGTGTTGGTTCGGCGTTTACGGAAAACAACGTTCTTCATGCGGAAGCTAGTGCTTTCACTGCTGAGGCCTATGCAGTAATGGCTGCTATACAACAAATTAAGAGAGCAAAGCTACATAAAGTTGTGATATTTACAGACTTCTTAAACATTATGAAGTCTCAAACGTCTTCCAGAAAACATAAAAATCCAGTTTTAAAGAATCTGTATTCACCCTTGTGTGCAGCACACACATCCAACCAGGGTGTCATCATATGCTGGGTGTCAGGTCATTGAGACATCGAGGGCGATGTTCTTGCAGACAAAACCACTCAATCTACAGGAGCAAGGCCTTGTGGCTGTGCTACGGCTCTCTCTGTCACGAATTTGAGACCAACTATTCGTAGAAATATAAGACAGCTCTGGCAATACTTGTGGGATGCTGAAACTCATAACAAGCTACATCTAGTAAAACCGCAGTTTGGACCTGCACCTCTACTATCAAAATCACATCGAACCAACGGTTGTCCTGCAGACTGAGGATAGGGCACACATTCGGTGCACACAACTTTTTGTTGACTGGTAGTGAACCGCCTGTATGAGACAGATGGGGGGACATTCTTTCCATTCTCCACGTGCTTCTGGAGTGTCCTGGAGCTGAGCCTGTGAGGAAAAAGCACTTTTTCGTAGCCTACAGGCAGCATTACACCCGGCAATGGAACAACTTTGCAGCATCACGTCTGTTCTGCACTTCTTTAGAGACACTTTTACATTGCAGATCATTGGCCCTAGACATTTGTAACTCGGCCTCCCTTGGGAGGTCGTTGTTATGAGGCTATATAATGTAAGCACACACCTTTATGCCTTTGTGTGCAAGAGCTTAGCGCGGTCGTTGTGCTCGCAGTATTGACAAGTTTTATTATATCACCCATGCGTTTTTTTCGTACTGCATGGCATATGTCAACCGACAGCACACTTTTATTGTACATGCACTTTACGTCTTTCAGGGCTATTTTTTGGGGGCCACTATACTGCCATTACCACTAGTCATTTCATTGCATGTCCAACCATTTCCTTGGCACTCTTTGGCCATACTTGGCCCTTTGCACCAGTGGCCACGCACCTGAATGGGAACTTTCACAGCTCTGCAGGCACTAATTAAATTCAAGACAACTCTCATTGGCACTAACCAATACGTTGGCATTTAGTGTCGTAGTGAGGTCAGTGTGTTGTCATTGCATAGACCACCAGGCGTAACTGAGCTGCTGATGCAGCACTAAAACATTTATCGCGTCAGTGGAAATGTTAGTGGCTGAGATTCTTATTACAGCTCACTCTTTTCAGTGTGCTTTTTTTCTGTGAACTCAGTGGGAAGATATTTCCAATTGCTTTGAAATCACATTTTTGTATCCTGCATTTTTTGTGTAGAAAAGTGTTGCCCAAATTTTTGTGGACAGGAGTGAGCAAATTCTCCAAATTTCTGCAGTTGTCCAAGCCTACAGAGCTGCCAAAAAGTGTGGCACAGATTTTTGACATACTGCTGAATGGACTTTGCATTGAGCACATCCACTATGCCCTGGAGATTGGCCTTAGGGGTGAGTTTCTTGCACTTCTTAGATGTAGCCAATTTCTCATTGGCAGTTTTTCCCTCAGAACTACTGCTTAATCCATACACGTTTGCCACTCTCCTTAAGATTGTATGCTGTTTATATATGTGTGCTTTTCGGGCCTGTAAGCTGTTCTAAATAAATGAATAAATAAGCTGTGTTGAAAATGCTGTATTGGGCATTCAAACGTAGCAGTTGAATAGTCACAAATTTATTCCAAACTCTCTAAACCTTCCTGAATTCGTCGGGCATATTGCTTTGTTGTTAGGCCACTAATATTTCAGTACAAACAATTTTCTATTACAGCGGCATGTTCTTAAGGTGTGCCAAAATGTATATAAAGCCTTCAATAAATTTCAGTCAAAGAGTGTTTCTTTGTGGCATATCATGCCTTTGTTTTGTTCTCTTTTTCTTGGCAAAGGTGGCAACCCTAGCTCATATTGAATAAGGATAGAAAATTGGGTGAGTTGGTTTGTGTTCATGGTTTACAGCATGAAAGGACACGTACAAAAGAGGAGGCCAAATGACCTGAGTGCTGTCTTTTAACTGAATGCTGATTGAAAAGCACATGAATTCAAGAGACATGTGAGTGGGGAGCTTATGTGTTATCAAGAACAAACTCTTGATCACTGAGAGACACACAACTGCGCATACCTACTGATATGGAAGGCCTCAACAATGTCACTGGTGTGCTGTTCTGGGCCATTCATGAGAATTGCAGTGTCAGAAAAGTTAGAAGAACAAGCGAATCGACAACTGTGCTAGTTGGTTGAAGTGCATAGTTTAACTGAACTAAGTGCATGCCGACAAAGACAAAAAAAGGAAGGACAACTGTACAAGCGCTTACTCATAACTGAAAGATTTATTTAAAACAAAGAAGCATATAAATACAAAAAACTGACTTACGCATGCCTTTCAAGACAAAGGTTCTCGCAGGCAAACAATGAAAATGGTGGGTTAACTATGGCGATAAACTGTCAAGAAATACTATGAAGGAACACAAACTCCTTGTCATGTAACAAAACTGAAGGTTGGCCGATGCACTGGTCTCCTCTTTTTCTTATATGAAAAGCTTCAAAAAATTATTTCAGTGTCATGTAAAACAGGATAGCAACAGCACTCCCTGCAATGTGCTGTAAAATGTGAAGCTTCTGAAGACCTAAAGGGACACTAAAAGCAAATATTAAGTCTACGTTCATTGTTGAAATAGCGGTCCAGAAACCCCGTTGTGCTACTTTTGTGCCAAGGAAGTGCTTATTTTGAAATAAAATCACGTTTTAGTGGTCCGCATTGCGTTAGCGCACTTCAAATCACCCGCCTGAAATCAGTCTTTCACACGTCACTGCTGCCGTGCCCAACGTTGTACGTCTTTACTGCGCGACGGCGTGCACTGGCGGCGTGCACCATTCGGACATCCGGCAACATCACATGCATGCAGCATTTTGTCGAACTTTCTGTCAGAGTGACTTTCACGAGCGCGCAAAGCACGTGGCAGTACGCGATACTGAAACTACCACTGAGACGCGACCACGTGAGCGAAGCAGGGCGCCGGGCGAAGCGCAGTTCGGTGAAAACAGAATTTTTGGCAACGCCAAAGGTTCCTTTGGCAAAACGGAACCCATGGCAACGCCAAAGAGGTTATTTAATCAAACAGAAACGAACAAACAGCATTTTATTACGTCTCTTGATGCACGGAAGGTTCTTTTTTTATTGCTGCTAGTTTGATTACTAGTGATTAATTGTAGGCAGACTCTCATACCTCATCGGGATCATTTTGAAAATGTGCCGCTCGTGGCGCTCATCGTGTGATACATTTAGCTTAATTTCTCGCTAAGTAGGGCACTGCTGTTGATAATATTGCCATTTTAGACGTCATACATTGAGCTTTCACTCTGACATAAATTATTTGCCTTTAGTGTCCCTTTAATTGCATGCAATCTACAAATTTTTTGTTGTGTTTAACACGACATTGAGGAAGTTCCCTGCTGATATGTGGACAAAGTGATTGCAGTTTATTTTTTGCGGAGAAAAAACCATCGACATTGAACCTATTCCCTACTAACTTAATTTCATGGGGAATAGGGAATACCCCGTGCTCTCATTTATCCTTGCATTGCTGTTCCTGTGACTGCCCTCCTATCTTTTCTGACACTGCAATTCCCATGAACCATCCAAAACAGCGCATCCATGAAATCAACGGGACCTTTCATATCAGAAAGCATGTGTGTTTGTCAGGCTGAAATCTTGCTCACTGATCAACAGTTTGTCACCACTCACGTGTCTATTGAATTCATCGTCGTCCTTTGATTCTGTAACTGCGTTTTACTTTTGCGTGCTCTTCAGTAAACATTCAGGTTGAGAGACAGTGCTTGGGCCGTATAGTCTCCTCCTCTGTGCCCTTTCGCACTGTACACCATGTGTGCTCATACTGAAGTCAGTGTCTTTGTTGAACTTGCCACTACTGCATCCATCAGCTGCCGCAAAAGTATTATTTCAGAGAGTCATCCCTCTTGTCTTGGATATTGGCAATTATAAAGTTCTAAAATGCTATGTGTAATTTACTGCTTGCCTGTGGACTTCTCAGCTTTGGTTTGTTAAAAAGGTGAAATAAAACTTTTAGTCAGTTATATTAGTCAAACTTTCAGTCAGTTATATTGCTGCAATTTTGACCACCACCGTATTGCTAGTGGCTGTCACAAAACATGCTGTAAATGGGCGGCCTAATACAAGGTCTTTAAGGTGTTTGGCACCACCTGCCTTACATAGTACCACACAGTGTCAGAGGCCATGCATTCCTTTGCAGCACCTCTGCATGAATTAGCAGACTAACCTCCCTACCTTTCCCTCCTCTGCTTGAACGGCAATACTGGAATGTGCTCAGTGCCAACCTCCATTCTATGCATATTATAAGCTGTTGTCATGGGGTGCCAGTTGCTACAGTGCTGTGAAGGTCATCAATAAAAAAATTTATTTATTCGATACTTGCAACCCAACAGTGAGCTATTACAAAAGTGGAATGAATACGGTATAGGAACAAAAAGAACATGTGACAATTTCTTGCCAGTATGTGGAAAGGAAAAACACTATGAGTGGTATGCAAGAAGCAACACACACATATATATTTTTTCAAATTGCTCGAAGATTTTTATGGAGGAACATTGACCTTCGCCAACGTACACACATGCACAGGTGTGAATTTAGGTAATGCATATACTCTGTAATTTTTTCTTCAAAATCACCTGTATATGCTAATTTCTCTATAGTATCGTACAGTCTGTTCCATTCATTGATAGGAAAAATATCTAAACTGAAAGCATTTGGTATAGACAGAAAGATCTTCAAATGTGACGTGTTTTATTCTCCTCACCAGCCATACCTGTGTCCGAACCAAAGAATGAGCCAGAGATTTATTTCTTTGACACGGTCAGGCAGTGCAACTCCATTTACCAGCTGCTTGAGAAGCTCTTTAATAACAACGTGGCACCTCTGCTCCTGTGAGTATCCTCGCAATGCAGTCTATACGGAAGTGCACATATGCTTGGGCATGTTGGTAATTCATGTTCACTTTTATAGCACGCAATAAGAACATGGATTGGAAAGAATGATGCAGACACAGCGCTATGGAGCATATTTAGTGGCTTACTCTCATTGATTTGTGTGGCACTGTGCCAGTGACAAGAATGCTGCAGTTTAAATGCATCAGCATTTTGTATTGAATGGTTTCATTGTCATTTGTAGTAAATCACTGCAAGCAGCCCGTAAACACGAGGATAAATTGAATTGCTTAGCATCCTCTGTACTTATTTTGATGAGGTTTGTTGCTAGAATTTAGGCCATGTGCTTCTTTTCCCCCCAAATTCTAGCAGAACTATTTCTTGTGTAAACATTAGTATTATCATGTAAACTTCGTGCTCATATATGCTAAGTTTTTCTACTTCAGATGCTTTAATGTTGGCAATGTTTGTTTTTGATGGAGAATTATTTAAACTTTATGCTTGAACCTTTTCACAGATTGCTGATTTTTCTTTTTTTGCAATGTCTGTAAAAACTGTCATGCCCTAAATCAAAATTCTGCTTCCTGTTACATTGAATAGACTTTAGCTTTTTATTTTAAATGCTAATCAGAACTAACAGACAAGAAAGCCAAGGAAAGTATAGGGGATGTTATTTGTAGTAATTATGATGTAAATTTGAAGAAAGTAAAGTGGCCGAAAAGATAACTTGCCGCCGGCAGGGACCGCACCTGCGACCTCCGAATAACTTGTCGCTTGTGGTCCCGATGGCCTTCGAAACTGATTTTTACAACTTTGTGCAACATCAGTCGCACCATATTTAAAGATAATTTATGATAAGTCTTTGGAACTTAACAATACACGTTGTGGGGCTAGTTGGTGATACATTCTTATTTAAAAATTGTAGCACTATATTAGACGAGGACAAGAAGAAAGGTAGATGACAGGACGTCCTGGGAAAAGTCCTGGGAAAAGGACCGAAGTACTGCCTTGAACCACACGTTCCAATGCATGGGCTGTTGGCTTTTAACCGTCGGGTAACTAGGAAGGCAGAAAAGGATGACGAGGAAAGGTGTCTACTCGACAGCGTAGACAGCCTAGCAAGGACCGCGCTCAAGAAGCCTTCATCGAAAGGAAAAGCTCGAACTGATAGGGTGGTCTCGTTTTGCAGGAGTAATGACTTGTCACTATTGCAGGCCGATAAGTATGGATGCTTTGTAGTCATACCGTCCGGGCTTTACAAGGAGAAGGCACTACAGGCTATCTAAAAGAACTTTGTCAATGTGAAGCCGTCTGTGACACGCATCAAAGGCAAGGCAGTGTCTTTGTGCAAATCCATGGAACTTCAGGACCTGTCAAGAGCCATTGTAGATTCCAGAGGGAATACCTTGTCGTTATTCTTTGCTGTTAAAACACACAAACCCGATGCACCTTTCAGGACAATAGTCAGCGAAAAAGGGGCCTGGCAGCAGCATATTAGTCGTTTTTTGCTGAAGGACCTGAAGAAATTAAAAATTTTAGACCCTTTTGCGACAGAAAGTTCAATGACTGTTGTCAACACATTAGAAAGAGAGCGACAAATTGGTTATGCCTTTTCAATAGACGTAGAAGACCTGTTCTATTCAGTACCCCTGAAGGATCTGTTTATTGCAGTGCGCGAGTGTATAGAAGTTGTGGGAATCGAGCGCGCCCTCCCCTTTGGCGCCTCGTTCCCCAGCTAGCGCGTGTGTTGGCCCCGCGCGGCTCGAGCGCCGGGGACCGCCGTTAATCGGCAGCGCCAGGCCTCTTTGTCTGGTGCGGGCCATGCGTCGGCTTCTCGGCGCGCGGGCACGCGTCCGGGCATGCCTCGACATGCTCACATGCTCACGCCACCAAGCTAGCTTACGTCACTGCGCAACGCCGGTCCTCATTGGCCGCCAGTGACAACCCCCTTCCCCCTTGAGCTCGCTTCTGTCTGACGCGGGCTGGCCCGCGTCAGATGCTCTCAGGCCTTGACGAGAGGTTGACGCGCTGCTCTAGCAGGCGGCTTCTCGTTCGTGTGCTCGACTGCTGCCCTTTGTGTGAGAGTCGTAGCGCCGTAGGCAAGCGTACTTGCTCGGTCTTGCGGAGTTCCCTATATGGCCTGCAAGCCCGTGAGTGTCGCACTGTGCTGCATCTTGGATTAATAAACCCGTTGTTGTTGTTACCCTGCCTCGTGCGTGGTTTCTGCGCCGTGTCGGAGAATACAACGAACCCGGCCGCAGCGTCGTCGCACGCAGCGGCAGTGGAGAACGTCGCGTCCCTACACGGTCGCGCTCGTAGGTAAGCCTAGTGCAAACCTATCTCCACAAAGTCAATAGTACGATTACCTTTGAGAACGCCACTGGGTTGAACGTCGATAATTTTATGTCTCTTAGAATGTTATGTTAATGCAACTTTTATGGAATTTGACAACCGACGGTTCATACAGCGCCAGGGAATTTGCATAGGGTCATGTGTTGCGCCAATTTTATGTAACATTTATTTAGCATCTATTGACAATGCTCTAACACGACTAACTGACGACGGTACAGTCCTACAGATATTTAGATATGTCGACGATTTTTTCGTGATTCTAAGAAAAGGCATTCCATCCCGGTATGAAGACATCGCGATGGACACTTTACAAATGTTTGGACAGCATGGCAAAGGGCTCAAATTCACATATGAGCTTCCTAAAGAGAATAGCCTACAATTCTTGGACCTTTACATCAAGTACGATGAACGATGTGTGTGCTGGAGCTATCGACCGAGAGCTAAGAAAGATTTTTTACCGTTTGATTCGGCCAAAAACTGTGAAGAGGGCAATTGCAAACCTCTCACTTGAATCAGCACTAATCAAGTCTTGCCCTCACATGATGCAAGCAAGCTTTAAGGGTGAGGTAGCCAGACTGCGAAAAGCAGGGTTCCCTGACCACGTCTTAACAGCTGCGATGGAGTCACTGTTGCAGAAATTCAAGGGGAGACCAAAGAAGCCGCGGAGACCAGAACGTATTGACGCCAATCCTGTGGTTATACCCTACATGCATAGGGTCACCCACAATCTAAAAAGGGTTGGCAACAAGTACGGTGTCCCAATCGTCTTCTCGGCTCCACATAAGCTAGCCAAAATGTGCCCCAAGATCTGCAGCAGCAACCAGGTGATTCCCGGCTGTGGAACGAAACACGCCAAACCGTATGTGCGGTGTGCCACGGGTGTGGTCTACGAGATCCCCCTTCCATGTGGCAAGGTTTACGTGGGTCAGCGTGATGAAATACACTATCAGAAGCATATTTCATCACACAGAAAGGCGACATGTGCGTCAGCACCACATCTACATCTTTGCGTGCTAGTGAATTTGAGGTACTAAGCAGAAAGTGATAGCGTGCACGAATCCCACCCCATCCACTGTTCCTCATGAATGCACATGCATGCCTTGTCTTTTATTGCTGTAAAATGCTGTGCGGTTGTTTCAGTAAAAATAGTTGGAGTCAGTGCCCATCCTGTCATGTACCTTTCTTCTTGTCCTTGTCGAATGTAGCGCTATAATTTTTAAATAAGAAAGTCTTTGGAAGAGTCCTTTCTTCCGGATGAGTGGAAAGTTGGGGCCATTGTTCCGATCTATAAGTCAGGCGCCCGTAGCGAAGTAGCACATTATCGACCGGTGTCCTTGACGTGTGTTTCCTGTAAGGTTTTAGAGCACATTTTCTATAGTACTGCTTTTGCACATATTAATGAACATTGTTTGTTTAATCCAGCGCAGCATGTGTTTCAGAAAGGCATTTCCTGTATTATACAGCTAACAGAATTTTCACGTGACTTAACAAAATCTCTAGATCATCGACTTTCTGTAGACTGCACATTCTTGGATTTTCAGAAGGCATTTGACACTGTACCCCTTGCTTCATTACTCCAAAACTTGCAGTTTATAATATACATCCGCAGATTATTTCTTGGATAAGATCGTACCCAACATCACAAAAGCAGTTTGTCATTGTTAACGGAGCTCAATCTCGAATCGCAAACGTCACATCCGGTGTACCTCAAGGATCTGTGTTGGGCCCACTGCTATTTCTCTTATACATAAATGATATAACTGACGGTATCCAATCCCAAATGTGTTTATTAGCTGATGATTGCGTGTTATATAGAGTTATATATAGAGTTATACAAGAGAAATAAAAGGCATGGACGATGTAGTTTTTCTCCAACAAGACCTAGACAGAATTAGCGTATGGTGTGCAAAATGGCATATGAGGTTAAATATAAAACAGTTTACATGACATTTACCTGGAAGAAGAATGCACATGTGAGCAGTTATCATATGAATAGCATAGACCTAAAACAGGTATATGAATACAAATATCTTGGTATTTATTTTACGTCTCAGCTAAGGTGGCAGAGACAGGTTGATTACGTTGCAGCAAACGCTGGGAAAGTGCTGGGATTTTTGCGACGAAATGCAAAAACTTTTCCTATGTCTACTAAAGTATTATTGTACAAAACCAATGTTAGACCCATTCTTGAATATGTGTGCACAGTTTGGGACCCTCCAGCTATGCGAGACTTTGATAAAAGGGTGCAGAATTTAGCTGCTCGGTTCGTGTAGGGATTTACAGTAGAGATATCAGAATGGCGAGTTTGAAAGAAAGATTAGATTGGGATTACTTACGCAACCGTTGACATAAATTGCGATTGAAGTTTTTTCATTCTGTCACTGCCACGTTAGAATTGATAAGGCAAAATATTTACTTGCACCGCACTATGTCTCAGACCGCGTAGATCACATGTTCAAGATATGAGAAATTGCATGCATGAGTGAGGTATTTCTAAATGCCTTTTTTCCCAAAACAATCCGAAAATGGAACCAATTGCCTTTAAACATTGCCTCTATTATGTCAAATGATTTCTTCTTTTCTCTGTTTGAATGACCGCGTTTTAATTTTTTCTATTGTTATATGTATTTGTGTTGCCGATTGTGATTAATTGGCAACGTTGTTTAGTTGTTTCACTGACAATGTATCTTCTTTCGTAATCCATTTTTTGCATACCCTCCCCCACTGTAATGCCTATTGGCGCTGTGGGTAATTTCACTTTTCAATTTCAAAATTTGTTTTATTGTATTCTTGTACAAGAAACAATGAAATGAATAACGCATCTGACGCTCTACCACTGAGCTGTGGCGGCAATCATCCTCCCGTCCGCTTATAAGGTGTGTGTATTGTCGTGCCGGTGTATTCGTATCCATCCCTTCTCGGCAACCAGGTTGTTGCTACGGTAGGGCAGCGTCGTACCCGGACTCCGTTTGGTAGCGTAGTCGAGTCTCCGGGTTGAGGAACTGATGCTAGCAAGATGGGAAAACAATAACAAATTTACTGGCACTTTTCGTACACTCAATTACATCGAGACAAGGTAAGAGTTCAGCGACGAGCGCATTGGATGAGCCTGTTACCGAGGGCTCAGAGCCCCATTTCTCACTCAGCACCGTCGTTTTAACCCCTCAGTTTGGCTCCTCCTTCTTGATGACCACCAATCACACACACGACACCTCCCACCATGGCACAGTCCATTGCACTGTCGCGGAGGGGTCGTTGCTCGCTTGAAGCAGCAAGGGTCCTGCGGTTGACGGCACGCAGGTGGGGGAAGCAGGACAACAGGTTCTTCGTGCTTGCCCCTGCAGTTCTTTCCCCGAAGGCAAGAACGTGCCGCTTGCTCCTGCAGTTCTCTCCCCGAAGGCAGCAAAAGGTTTGCGGAGACTCCCGTCCAAACATACCCGTCAGGTGGCTTTGGCAGCGTACCAAGCCAAGTCCAGGCGGCCCATTGTCTCCGGCCTTGCCGTCCCAGACTTTGAGGCCGAGATTCTGCCCATTGTTGGTCACTCGCCGTCCCAGGAATTTCGTTTCCAGGAAGGATGCAGGTGTTCTAGCAGTGTGAGAACGCCTCGTCCGCCGGTTCTCATGGTCAGCGCTTCGCCACCGACTGCCAGTCATAACAGCTTCCTCCCTCGCCAGTGGAGAAACGGAGGGTAGCAGCCAACGCTGCTGCTCGAAGGGTCGACGTAATTCGCCTCCGTTGAATGCCCAAAGCTCGCTCGTCTTCGCCTGAAGCATTGTCTGGTCAGTTGCAACCCAAATTCTGCGGCCTCTCTGAAACTCAACCACATGCAGAGCAAGCACTCGGCCGCCTCCGAGCAAACCAGGCCAAAAGAGGGTTGGTAAACAAACTTTCATTATTAGCTTTATACGAAAAGCTCACACTCAAAACTCTCAGGACTTACTTATGCTGAGGAACCAAACGTGCTACATTATTCAATCACACAAATAGCTGCACGAAAAAAAAAAAAAAAAAACCCTCAAATATCAATTTCGAGACATTGGGAAGAGCACCCCAGACTCGCTTAGAAAGAGCGGCTAAGCGCGTCAGCGTTTCCATTCAATTTGCCCTTCTTATCCTTAATGTCGAAAAGATAGTGCCTAAAAATCAAGCTCCACCTCAGAAGGTGACTGTTCTTTGATGTCGCGGTTTGCAGCCAGGCAAGGGGATAACGATCCGTATCTACGCTGAATTTGACGCCTCTGAGATAACACTGCAACTAATGAATGGCCCACACAATGCCAGCGCACTCCCTTTCTGAAGCGCAGTTCGCCATCTCGCGAGAGCTCAATTTTCGGTTCAAGTAGAGCACGGGATGTTCATTACCTTCGTCATCCTTGTGACATTGAACGGCACCTAGGCCTCGATCACTCACATAACTCTGGACCGTGAACTCTCGGTCGTAAACGGGAGCTCGCAAAACCGGACGGTTAATCAGTACCGCCTTCGCGCTTAAAGAAGGCAGCTTCCTTTTTTCATCTTAGACTACTTTCGCCTGTTCTATCCCGCGAAGAACATCGGTCAAGGTGTGACCAACGATGAATAACTTCCGATGCAAAGACTGCATTCCAGCGAGCCCCAAAACGCCCCTTCGTCCGTCTTTGTTTTAGGCCGCGGATAGCCTACTACTGCCGAGCTCTCAAGCTCACTAGGTTTCCTGAAACCTAGGCCTACGCCGTGACTTAAATAGTCTACGATTGCACCTGCAAAACGACCTTCTCATCCTTTACAGTCAGAACCCCAACAAAAGGTTCGACCGCGACTCATACATGCCGGAACAATCGCTCACACCGTAACGTTCGGAAAAGCTTAATGATCCGCTTGTGTGATCACTCGATCATTATTCCTTCATAAGAAAAAGAACTAAACATAACGGGATAAACACTGCCTTCCAACAGGTTCATTCGGTTAAAGCTACCTGCCCATGCCAACGCCTCTGATAAAAACCACTGTGCTCTCCTGAGCGCTTCAATTACCTCATTCCTATAGCGTTGCAAAAGACAAAGTACAACTAACCACTCACCTAATCCCTCTAAGTTGTTCTAAATGCTGATCCTTACGTTACATTACAACGCACATTGTACAACAACAACAAAAAAAATAACCCCAGGTGTAATACACTTCAAAAAGCACCTCAAACATTTGCATTGGTTTTATGCTAAAACCTTGCACCAAATGCCTGTCAATTCCAATAGCGCGTAACGAAAACTGCACCGCTCAGTGCCAAACTCATTTCGGAAACTGATGCAGATATCTCTCCTCAAATGCTTATTCACCCCAAATCGACATGAAAGTGAACGCATACGATATCGCACATAAACCTTTCAAAACTAGAAAAATTACAAGTTTCGCGCAAAAAAAAAAATACCTTCTTCAGAAGTTCATCCTAATGATTAAAGGGACACTAAAGGCAAATATTAAGTCGACGTTGATTGTTGAAATAGTGGTCCAGAAACCTCGTAGTGCTGCTTTTGTGCCAAGGAAGTGCTTATTTTGAAATAAAATCACGTTTTTAGCGGTCCGCATCGCGTTAGCGTGCTTCAAATCTCCCGCCTGAAAATACGACTCTCATACGTCACTGCTGCCGTGCCCAACGTTGCCCGCTTTTACTGCGCGGCCGCCGACACTAGTAGCAGCCGAGCGGAAGTAGCGGGACCCACAGTAGCAACAACGGGGCTGCGGCAAAGACTTGCTCGGATGGGCACATTCAAAGCCGTCACCAAGTTGCGGTTGGTCTCGTAATCCTCAGTACGAAAGTGCAACGAGCACACACGCAGAGGTTTTGACTGTTTAGCACACTGGCGCAATGGCATGACACTAAGCCACTTGGAGCGTAAGGGTTCATTCCGCGGCACCCAGTGAAAAGACACACCGGTTTCCTTGCTGCAGCACTGGCGTTGTGCACCATTCGGGCATCCGGCAATATCACACGCATGCGGCATTTTGTCGAACTTTCTGTCAGAGCGACGTTCACGAGCGCGCAAAACACGCACGGCAGTACGCGATCCCGAAACTACCACTGAGACAGGCGAGGCACATGCAGTTCGGCGAAAACGGAACCTTTGAACCACGCGCGCCGTTCCCCATGGCAACGCCACGGAGGTTTTGTTTTCCATGAATCAAGCGGAAACGAACAAACAGCATTTTATTACGTCTTTTGATGCTCGGAATGTTCTTTTTTTACTGCTGCTAGTTTGATTACTAGTGATTTATTGTAGGCCGACTTCCCTACGTCATCGGGATCACTTCGAAAATGTCCCACTCGTGGCGCTCATCATGTGATACATTTAGCTTAATTTCTCGGTAAGTAGGGCACTGCTGTTGATAATATTGCCGTTTTAGAAGTTGTCATACATTGGGCTTTCACTCTGACATAAATTGTTATTTGCCTTTAGTGTCCCTTTAAAGAACTTCGATGCTCTCTTCAGCCCTTTACTACTGCGCGGTTTTTCTTAAAACTTTGCACCACGTCTCGTAATGCACAAAATTAAACTGGCTGAATTCTACATTCCTAACAAAATAATGAGTAATCCCAGTTTGCACACACGTGCAAAATTACTCGAACTGACCGTTCCCCTTTTCTCAATTAAATTCGCTTGAATCGTACCCGATGGGGCCGCGGTCCAGCCGGCTTTCTAGCTCGCCAAAGGCTACAACATGCACGAGCTATCAGCGGCATTCTACAGTCACGCTTCATTCGGCACTTCGGCCGGCTCCCTTCTGGAAGGTGAATGGAATGCCAGAAACGGGGGGGAAACCCTGTCCATTCTCCCTTTGTGCTCGCCTCCGCGCGGTGCTTTGTTACCCGCCGTACACTGGCCTTTCGACTTTGACGACTCGGGCACACCTGCTTTCCCGAAGCTGTCCTCAACCTCGCCTTCCGTCGTGGGAGCGCACCTTGCTTTCTCCCTCTGCGCCCCTCTCGCTGCTTGCGGCTGAATGAACGCCTCAATTTACGTTTCCGCAAACTGTCCTGTGGCCTACCCTTTTGTCTTTTTCGCGCCGGGTTGGGACCTTTCTTAAGCTTACTCTGTGCCGAATGCTTCCGCCGCTTTCTTTTTCTGCGTTTTCGGCAAACATCCTTTCCCTCGACGCCTTCATCCTCGCTTCGGGTTGCGACATGCGGAGCCATGCAGCTCGTTGGTGTTTCCGCTACACCTTCTATCTCGCTCACACCTCTTGAATTCTCCGCCGCGTCGGACTGTCGGGCCAAATTATCTGCGTCAGCGCTGATAAAATCTAAATCTGTGCCCTCACCGACGGTATTGCCTAACCCTTGAAGCGTCGCGTCCTTGCTATGGTTAGCCAGCACGCTAACCGTGTTTACTTCTGACGATTCCGAAACGTCCTTTCGAGGCACGAGGAAGGTTTCCGGCTTCTCCTTGAGCCCATTAGGGCGGCTGGTACCAACCTCGTCCACGAAAGGAACGTCTTCTGGAATTGTCCCTAACTCTAGACTGGCCAAGGCCTCATTCTCAACCTGCTCTGCTTTCATGCTCTCATGAAACGGCGGGCCTTTCTCTGGCGCGATCTCGCCAACGGCGACCTGTCGCTCGTTGTTCTCAGGAGAAGGATCCCTTTGCATACCATTCTTGCTTTCCTCTCTCCTACCAGATATTCCGAAACTCTGGAATAAAGATGCCTTAATTACATCGTAGTTGTCCACGTCCTTCTCACTGAGTCGCGCAACAACCTCAACTGCCTCACTGGGCAGAACTGAAAGTAACCCCTGAGACCAAATGCCTCGCTCAAAAGACAGTTCCTCACACATTTGTTCAAATTCTGCAAGATATAGGCCGATATCCCCTGATACCACATATGGCTGCATATACCTTGACATCTTGAACTCTGCCTTCCTGTTGAGGGGAGGTACCACTCGCTGGGGACAACTGCCCGACCTCTTACTCAACTCCAGGAGTTCTACCTTGACTTCTAGTTTGCGGAGCTCAATCTCGCGCTCACGCCACCTTTCCTCTCTTTAATGCTCACGTTCTGCGCGGCGTTCCTCTCTTTCACGCTCGCGGCGTTCCTCTCTCTCCCAGTGTCTGAGCCGCTCTTCCTTATTTTGGTTGGCGTATTCCCATTCATCACAGAGCTCCTCATCATCGACCCCCAAATCAATGATTGCCTGTATGATTAGGGATTTTCGTGCCAAACCCTTTGTATTTATCCCCAATTCTTTACACAACAGCAACAAGTCCGGCTCCTGCAGCTTCTGCAAATCCATGATCATCCCGAGTGCCCGCTACTTCCAAAACAACTATCCGAGAGTACGGAACCTTGAGTCTCTCGGCAAAGTTATCTACCAGTTCTAAAACCCTCGTTTAGAACCTGGTCCACATCAAAGGAAAAGCCAAGCACTCACCCACACGTGATCGATGTCTCGAGACAGCTGCATTCCCTTAGGCCGACTGTTGTTGTCGCTTGTAGCTTCAGATCCCAGCGCTGATCACCAGTTGTCGTGCCGGTGTATTCGTATCCATCCCTTCTTGGCAACCAGGTTGTTGCTACGATAGGGCAGCGTCGTACCCGGACTCCGTTTGGTAGCGTAGTCGAGTCTCCGGGTTGAGGAACTGATGCTAGCAAGATGGGAAAACAATAACAAATTTACTGGCACTTTTCGTACACTCAATTACATCGAGACAAGGTAAGAGTTCAGCGACGAGCGCATTGGATGAGCCTGTTACCGAGGGCTCAGAGCCCCATTTCTCACTCAGCACCGTCGTTTTAACCCCTCAGCTTGGCTCCTCCTTCTTGATGACCACCAATCACACACACGACACCTCCCACCATGGCACAGTCCATTGCACTGTCGCGGAGGGGTCGTTGCTCGCTTGAAGCAGCAAGGGTCCTGCGGTTGACGGCACGCAGGTGGGGGAAGCAGGACAACAGGTTCTTCATGCTTGCCCCTGCAGTTCTTTCCCCGAAGGCAAGAACGTGCCGCTTGCTCCTGCAGGGTGATTCCACGTAAGATCGAACAATCGATGGCTGGTCGACCTCTCAAATTTGTTTCAAAATTTTATATATTATTGCCTGATGAGTGGAAAGAAGAGATCCGCAATTTGTTTTGCCGCCAAAAATTTTTTCGAAGCACAGGAAATCGATAATGACGAAGAGGTGGAGTGGAGCGCTCATCCGCTCTGCTGTTTTGGCCAACTTTCGTTATGAATTGCACAAAATATATTAGTTAGGTAGCTGAAATTTCTTTAACTAAATATATGCATGTTTTTGTTTCTGCTCAGGTATTTTTAGTTTTGATGTGTAGTGTAGATGTTTTTATAAAAAACCTCAAAATTGGCCCAGGAAATGCTATTTTCTTTACTTTGAAGGTCTTTATCTCGAAAAATCCTTGTAGTAGAGTGACAAAAATTGTGCATTACGTTCTTCGCATGCTTATCTACCACACTGCCGAATCTTATATTTATATAAATTTTCAGTGAAGAGATATGATCGGGCTAAGTTAAAGAAAACACCGGACAATGAAAACTTCTGACGACAATTAAAAAAAAACCCAATTTTTTATATATCTTAAACTTTGTCCACTTATTCTCCTCCACATCAGCTTTCATAATCATTGAAAACATGTTGCATAATATCGTTGCACTAATAGTTACGACCCCTCCAATGAGACCCTTAGGCAAGGATTGGCAATTCAGAGTTCTTGCCCAGCAAGTGTATAAAATGCAGGCAGGATTGAATTGCTTTTTATTAAAAGGCCAGCAGCTACCGAAAAATGTGTCGCCGGCACTGAAGACGTTAAGTTTGAAATTATTTCGTCACTGCAGCGGCCACGAGCGCGGGGCTACCGAGCAGGCGCGCGCACCCGAGATGCTCGTTGTAAGAGACGGCGCAGTGAGAGCTCGTTTTCGCGTCCTCAGACCGATTGAGTTCGAAACAGCAACGCCTCTCTGGTGACTTGAACGCACGTGCACTGGAGCTTCGCTATTCTATCCGCCCTCTGTTCGCATCGCAGCTAGGCGCTGATAACAAGGCGGAGATGGAAGCAAGATGAGAACTCTATAAGGGAGCTATGAGCGCTCGCTTCACGCACTCTGCTGCCAGAGAAACTGCGCTGCGCCAGTTGCGATCAGTGGAAAGCATTAACGTGGCGCTCCAGTGGCAAAGCAAAATACGGAATGTCAAAGGAAAGAAAAGCAAAACTATCGGTAACCGGATGCGCTTGCCTATCTTAGATGTCGGCAGCAGACGGCCTGAACTAGCCGCGCGTTAAGAGCGCTGTTCACAATTCATTCGGCGCGGAT